>NW_003852464.1:9182406-9203407 GCF_000181295.1 Otolemur garnettii
ATTATGAATTGGGCTGCAATAAACATTCTGATACAAATATCTTTGTTGTAATGTGATTTTTGGTTGTCTGGGAATAAGGATACAGATATTTTAATACACTTTGGGTGATGGTTATCTATCTTTTAAGTCACTTTATTAACCATGCATTCACTTTCCTCTGAGGATTCTCATTCATTCTCAGTTCCCCAACTTATCATATATGGGAGGACCAAATAATTCTATAAAAACAGAATATTTTTTCTAGATAGCATACAGATCATGTATAAAAACTGTACTCATATATAAACATTTCATACATGCATATATCTGATCTCTCTATATAATGCTATGTAAGCATCTCATACATAAATATGTGCTTTCTATATATTATGTTAGGCAAGTATCTATATACATCATTACCTTTAAAGATTACATGAAACATTAGTGTCACCACTTGGTAACCATTTAACCCTTTTGAAATTTTTGAGTGAAGGGTTGCTTTGAAGAAATGGACAGCTAGCTATAGGCCCTGTTCTCTTTCAGCTTGCTTATTTTTTCATGCTATTCCTATGTCCTTATCCTCCCTGTACACGAACAGAATCCACAAAACAAACTCTAGTTTAATATCAGTCATAGTGAATCACTTGGCGGACAAGATGTAGAGTCCATGAAGCTTCAGTTAACAGAGGTGCCAGAGACAGCAGCAAACCTTTCAGAGTTGAAGGTCATCACACTGTTTCTCTGCAGCTTGGTTAATGGAGATTTGATATTGGTCTACATGTCGTCTCCCAAACATGAACAGCAAAATTAGAATGTATCATTGGAAATTTAAACTGCATAAAGTAAAACCTTCCTGTAAATTTGTTTATAATAGTTATATTTTTTAACAACCAAAGACACGCTGATTTTTCCTTTTTGCTCAATTAATGTTATTTACTTCGTTATTGTTTTTAAGGCCCGTGATGGAGTCAATTTGTACTCTTAGATACCTTGTAACTCAGGATATAGGCAGTTACTGTTTGGTCTTTGAATGCGATCAGCTGTCTTTCTTTATAACAGATTGTTTGATCCTAGTCCAACCTATTCCCTTCCCTTTGTCGATTATTTGCATAGATTGAAAAGCATTTCAGCTTCTTGCCAAATCTCTTTATCTAAGTGTTTCTCAGCCTTAATCCATTCTCCTGTACTGAAGCTGCAATTCTGCCTCCACATTCTTCTTCCCCTATGAACTTATCTCTAATCAGAGGCATTTTTTTTTCTGCCTAAAACCCGTAATATTCTGTGTTACTGTTCATGCTACGTGGTTCTCAGAAGTTCATCAGATTGCAGGTGTTTTAGTATCCTGTGGTGTCTTGGGGATCTATTCTTCTAGCTACCATCTCTTCCTATAGAGACCTTGACCAAATGGGGAAGGGTGTCTACACAGAAGTTTGTGACAACTAACACTGTGAATGACGTGTTATTGTTTTAGTCATTTGAGACATTATCATTTGCCATACAAATCCAGAAAGAATAAATTGGACCTCAAGTATTTGCTACTTTTGCACCTGAACCATCTGATTTCTGAGTTTTGTATGACAATTCTCCCTCCCTGCTTACGGCGTTTAATTTACGCCTAAAGAGATCGTTCCAGCATCAACACCTGTCTAATGCACCTGATTTAGAAAAATACGTAACCGACAGTCTGAACACAACATCAGGTTAACTATTGGTTGTATTCTGACTTGGTTTCATGATTCTGATCTGGCTTTTGACTGACCCAAAGAATACTCAAAATAGTAACACGCCTAATATCTGATTATTCCCAGGACTTAGGGGTCACTTTCCTCACCTCTTCTCTCCTTACCTCGCTGCCTCCCCTCCTTTATTCCTTTCTTTTATTTTTTCTTTTATTAAATCATAAACACATAGATCATGTATACATTAATGCATTTATGGGGTACAATGTGCTGATTTCATATAGAATTAAGAATGCTTATGTCACACTGGTTAATATATACCTCATCTCGTTTACTTAGTTATTGTGTTAAGACATTTATACTCTATACTAATAGATCCGACATGTACCCTTGCATTATGCACCTCCTTTCCTAAGAGAGTCTTGATACCAAAATCCAGCTTTTATTAGTCAAATTAGAATCACAACAACTAAAGCTTGGGTTTCTGGTCAGTAACGCCTGCTCCTGTATTTGTCAGGACTCTACTGTAAGCCCGTGGGGGGCCCTGCAATACGGCGTCACCCTCTGGATGCTGCAGCTGTGCTAAACAAGGACACATTTCCGCTTCCTGCAGCCTCCTGGGAATCAGATGCAGGTGCTTAAATTTCCTTGTACGTCCTTGTGCATCTCAGACTTCCTCCAGCTGGCTTCCCAGATCCTACGCACAGGTAGTCACAGGGGAGGATTAAGTCCAAGGCCTCACACTCATCTGTTGCCTTGCTGAGTTTAAATGGTCCTTGGCTATGAACATGGCCATCCTGGCATTAGCTAGGTCTCACTTATTCTTCCTAGCTTGCATTGTTGTATGTGATGCTATGCTTTCTTAGTCATTTTCCAATGTTGTTGTTGTTGTCACTGTTGATTTTAGGCTCTCCATTCCTTTCTGTTCCATTTCTATTTCCTCATGATTAAGGCTTTCAGTCATCCATTCATTAATTCATGCACATCACCAGTGTTTAACCACCCAGTGCATACGCCTGCACTAATTAAAGCACGGGGGATGCAAAGGTAAATAAAATGAGATGTTCTCACTGGGCTTCTATAAGTCAGACAACAAAAAGAGACCTGGAAAAGTTACAATGACGTGCAATTGCAATGACTTCCAGAAGGAAGTAGAAGATCACGTAGAATGGAGACAGATGAGGGTGGGGGAAAGGAGTTGCCTTACAGGACTTTGAATAAAAGCCGTGATGAAGGCGTGGAGGAGCAGAGGATTGAGCTGTGCAAATGAAGAGAAGATCAGGGTTTCAGAAAAGGTAAATGAAAGGAAATCCCCTGTGCAGTTAGTTGTTAGAAGAACAAGGAAACCTGTGTGGCTAAAGCAGAGTGACTGCCCAGAAACCGGCACGCAGTCAGTTTGAAGAGTTATAAAAGCCTGTGAGACATAAATGCAATGAAAAAGGAAAAGCAGGCTCTCAGCCAGAAAGTTCAGATCTAAAATGATTCCAGCCATGCTGCAATGCAGGTGAGAGATGGTGATGTCTCGGACTAGATAATACTAATGATGATGGAGAGAAATAGACAAATAGTTGGGTACATTTTGTAGGTCAAGTTGATGTATCACCTGATGACTTTTTGGGAAATGTCATTCATCTCTTAGCATTACTATATGATTTTTACATCTTAATCAGAACCAAAGTTTTGCTTCACGTGTGGAATGGTCCCGCTTGACTATCACCATGTTTTCTGCTCCAGTGACCAGTGTTTCTTTGAGAAGAATATGATTATTGAGGAATAGAGAAAAATCGTCACAAAGAGCAATATAAAAATGATGGAATAAAATGCTATACCAATGGAAAAGGTGATTGCTGAAAAGGAGCTGTAATAAGGGTTAGCAATAAAAAGGGCAGTAGTTTTAAAGAAAGGTAAGTGGAGATTGTCTATAATGATGCGTGACCCTGAACGTGAGTGTAAAGACATTAGCTTTGATTTAAGGAGGTTTTCGGAGAGACACATTTTCAATATTGCCTTCTTGAACCAAAATAAGGAAAATTCCTTAAAATGCTTTTTTTTTAAATGAATCCTTGCTGCTTATAGTAGAATGTACGTGAAATTTCATTATCATATTCTTGACTTTTTAAAATCTAATCTGCTCCCCTTTGTTGCTTATTTTCTGAACACGCAAGTCACGCTTTTTCTACATTTATTTTTTTCATTGTTCTCTGCATACACACATTTTTTAGAGTGGCCCTTGTCCCTACTTGGAAAGTGTGTTCCCCTTGTTTAGCCAACTCTAAAAATACCCCTTCAAGTACCACTACAAATATCACTTTCTTTATAAAAACTACCTTGAGGCTGCCAAAGGCTTTCTTTCTCCTCTGTAATCCTATAGTACTTACTATAAATCTTTACTTTAGGAAAGCTTAGTTTCTCTCTAGGCAATTTTGTACATTTGTTTTATCTACTAACTTGGTAGCTCTGCGAAACCATGGATATTTTTATTAATTCTTTGCACGCTGAAGATCCAGAATGATACTTCTCATACAGTAGGCTCCCCAAAAGATATGTATGGAATGAAATTAAAATATTATTTTACATGTAATCTAGACCCCAATCCATAGCAATTCAGTTCACATTTAATGTGAAAGAAAGGAGGAAGCATTGTGTTATATGGTTCCTAGGGTATTCCGTCAAGGTAGGCGCAGGAACCTTCCCATGGCTTCCTTACGTTTTCCTGGTCTTATACAATGGGGGGAGGATGACATACTTTATAATTTTCGTTATAAATTTTTATTGCAGTATTACCAGTCATCATGTTAATAACATTCTCCTCCATTATCAGAATTAATTCTACAGCAGTGGCTTAGTGAAGTGGTTGTTAATTTCATTTTGAGCGGAAAAAAGACAGAAGCTCAGAGGGGTTCAGCAAAGGTCCCAAGATAGCAAAGTTAGAGAACAGTAGAATAGAGGTCTAATTCCCTAGGTACCGGACCCCAGGGAACGTGATCTCTCCTCTGTGTTACAGCAACACAAAGCAGACAAATCCTCCTCTTAGAAAAGGGCGGGTCTGCCCTGTAAGTCCCGGTCACCTGCTGTGAGAAACACCCAGAGGGCCTGCACACTCCGGTTACGGGTAAACCTGTGGCATTCGATAGGGATGAAGAAGGTTTGCTGTTAGCCAACCACTAAGGGGCAGTGATATACAACAATCCAAACCTCTGTGGCTCGGAGCCGACAGTCATGGCAGCTACATATCCATTGCAGGAAAAAGAATTGAATCTCTTGGTTTTATTTCTCAGAAAAGAACTGGAGCAGAAACAAAGCAAAACACTTTGTCTCCCCCTAGGATCTAGTTATACCTTTTACTAAGACAAACATATCACATTCAATTCTCCTATTCCACGGCTGAAGAGAGAGAAATAAATTCAGAGCAGCAGACGGAGCATCCAGTTCACTCTCATACGGCAGCAGGCAGCGGTTCTGCTCACACATCTCTCTCTTGACTTGCCTGCTGTCCTGTACTCAAAGAAATGAACAAGTTAACTTCTAGCATGAAAACAGGGTGTCTATTTTGTGACTGATGTTTAAGATTTCCTATGGGCAGTGATGTCAGAACGCTGGGCTCTTAGCAATTAGTATATTGGGGCTTCTCATCTTTCCTGCTCTATCAGCTCCAGATCCTTTGCCTAATATCCTCAGATATTGCTTTTATACCAGGCAAGAATGGATGCAGGGATATTGCTATTATAAAAGGTTAGGGAGAAAATCCTTGTACTAAAGTTGACAAGCTGTATTGATCTTGTATGAGATCCAGCCATTACTGAGACAGATGGGGGAGCTCTGAGACTCTCCATCCGAAAATTGCATGCGTTTTTGCTGATGCTGCTGCACACGCTGACAATAGCTACAGTCTGAAAAGCAGGGTTTACATGCCTGAAATAAATTGTTTTGATTAGAACCTTTAGGAGAGAAAGTCATAAGGTACGGTTTCATTGACTACTTGCCAAACACCACAGACCCATGCACTGTAAGCTTGTTTTGCTCTTGTAAGTCAAGCACCAAGTAGGCTTTTATTTTCTGAGGTTATGGACTTAGAGTATAATATATTATCATTTACTCCGAATTATTGCACACGAGGCATTCTAGGAAATGGAATTAATTTTCAAGGATTTGCTGACCTCTGTGCATATGTTTGCTTGTGTATTTGCTTCTTCCCTTGTAGCAGGTATTTTGTGTGATAAAGAAGGCTTTGATTTCTTGATAATCTACTAAGTGCTGAGTCTAACAATGAAGTGGGTTCAAGAAGCTTACACTGGGCTCTAAAGAAACAAATTTTAAAGAGAACAATCACGCAACTAACCGTGATTAATAACGCCGTCTCTCCTCGTCTGCTCTTTTTTTCTGAAGCATAGTTCTTCGCCTACAGAGAGCTTTCTTTTAATCTCCGTCTGTTTTTCAAAAACAAGACCATTCAGTGCGCTCAAACAAACAAACAAAAATAGGAAAAATTGTTGTAAAGTGCAAAACAAGAAGCCAGCATCCTTATTTCCTGAAGCTGGACCTGGGTTGCTTCATCCCCCATGAAAGCAATTCATCATGATGTTCTTTTTCCCAACAGAATGCCTGGAGATGATTCTTCTCTCATAGTGTCTTATATTCTTCTATGAGTTTCACTATTGGCTCTTGTAGATAGAATTGATCATTCATAAAGTTCACCGTAAGTGCTACTTGTAATGATGTGATTCTGAGGTGTTTGTTGGGCTTACATGAATACAGATATCTTGCTTTGAAAGGAGAGAATGTCCATGTTTTCCATACAACCCTTTTTATGAGACCATAACATTAAAGGCAGGAATAATGGGAAACCAAATATATTGTATCATCTATTTTATTATAGGCATTATACTGTGCATGTTTCACATACATTATTTACCAAATTTTATGTCCAGTTTGCCAAAACAGAACAAAAATACCTAACAAACATATACTGCTGTACCTATTAAGTGTGAGCTTGGGTTCGTTAACCTTCTCTAATTTATTAATTACATTCTAAGTTTGTGTCAGATTAGTTATGATTAATAAGATCCATGTAGAGTATGATGACTGCCCTGTAGGACTTTGTAATCCATTCAAGATATATGACCCGTTACATCCCACCGTTAGCTAGGAAATGCTAAATGTCAAATGATTATGCAAGGTCTTAATAAGATACCCATAAGGTTCAGATATTGCTAGCTGAAGAGATTTCTTTTTTGTATAACAAATACCTATTTTTAAAAAGATCATGTACTAAATTAAGTGGCAATACCAGTATGTATAGCTAACATTGGATCACAGGATTTAATTTCTGCAATTTAGTTTCATAAATTGCTATTAATATGTGCTGACACCATCAAATTCTGAAATGGTGACATCCAGAATCTCAATGTTTAATAACTCACTTGAATGACAAGTTGCTTAGCCCTCAGTTTATATGCTATAGGAGAGCCAATGATAGAATTAAATCTGCTAGAATCTGCCCCCTGGATTTTGGGGTTAGCTCTGAAATATAGGAGCATACATTACATTTTTTAATACCCAAAATGCATTATCAGACACCCACAGTAATGCTAATTATGAAGGGACTTGCTGTGTTTTCAAATGACATATATTGAAATCTATATTATGAATTTTTATCATTACTGTTTTACAAGGTAAACAAAAAGATTATTACATGAAATTAGCCAACATTTCTCCATAAGCCAGAAATGGCAGGTGTGGTTGTAGGGGGGTCTACTTATCTCAACACCTCACTTTATCCACACATGCTGTCCATGAGAATTTCAGGCTGTTGGATGCAGCAAGGAATACACAGAACGTTCAACTGCACTGTCAGAGTTAAATCCAGTCTCCCTGCTCTTAAGCAGCCAGGAGGGTCACAAGCATTGAAACAAATGGAGCATCATGTATTTCCTCCGTCTCCTCTGCTGTGTTCCGAGAGGAAGTATTGGCACTTACTTCACAACAGATTTGATCTTCTGTTCTCTGAGGAAATGCTGTCACTGGTATTATTTACTCTCTGAGCAACAAATCCTCATAAATTATAATCGTTCTCCAGACAGCCATTTACAAATTTCATCAGGGATGATTTCCTTGCCTTTTTCACTTATCACCAAATTATATTCAGGCACTGAAATGCACTAAGTCCTGGGCCATATGTATTCCAGAAACACAACTACAGCAAGCTTCCAATCTAAAAGAAAGGAGAGAAAGTCATAGGTAGCTTGTAGCCTGCTGAAAACACGTTATCCCTCTTGACTGAAACTGTATCAGTGCTGGAAGAGACTCTAAAGTGTTCTCATTGGCAACACATACTATACAAATGAACAATAATTATAGACTGGGAACATGAGCTATAATCTTATCCCTATAGCAAGACTAAGAATACAGACAGACCTGAGTTAAATGTCTACTCACAAGAGTATTTTAGTTTCTCTAGGACTCAGTTCCTACAGATATAAAATGGGATAACATTGACACATCTCATGCAATTATTGATAAGACTAAATGATACAATAACCATCAAAAACTTATACCACCAAATCTATTTTTTAAATAAAAATATATTTTTAAATCATAAGAAAAGCAATCCTAGCATTCTGGGAGGCTAAGGTGGGTGGATTGCTTGAGCTCATGAGTTTGAGACCAGCCTGAGCAAAAGAAAGACCCCATCTCTACTAAAAGTACGAAAACTGAGGCAAGAGAATTGCTTGAGCCCAAGAGTTGGAAGTTTCTGTGAGTTATGATGCCATGGCACTCTACTGAGGGCAACAGCTTGAGACTCTGTTTCAAAAAACAAACAAAAATACTATGGTGCAAATTCCCTTCAAAAAAATCTTAATTTTTCAATTATCCTAGTAATTGTCCTATACAGTTACTGCATTTTCTCCCCCACAGGTAGTCTACCCAAGCAAGATGAATGTGGCATTTCATTTCTGTTCTGCTTTAATGAGCTTTACATACAACTTAAAAGGTGATTTCCATTGTCTGGCATGCTCTTGCAATCTAATATCATACCATACAAGTTTAATAAACCCTGAAATCTTCAACTTTGTGTTCTGTTTTATACATTTCATGCACATTTGAAACACCCCCCCCACCCTCCTCAAAAAATGCTACCTATTGCGCGATAAGTCTGCTATCCCAGCATATAAGAGATTTTGTATAACAGAATCCAAAATTTATTGCTTTTGTTAAAAATCTTAACTGAGGAATAAATGGAGATATTGACACTATTCTTATTAAAGCACTGTAGAGATTCTACATCACCTTCTGAAGTTCTTTGTCTCTTTTTTTAATTAATTAATTTATTTTTTATTAAGTCATAGCTGTGTACATTAATGCAATCATGGAGTACAATATGCTGATTTTATATACCATTTGAAATATTTTCATCAAACTGGTGAACATAGCTTTCACCGCATTTTCTTAGTTATTGTGTTTAGACATTTATACTCTACACTTAGTAAGTTTAACATATACCCTTGTAAAATGCACCATAGGTGTGGTTTCACCAATTACCCTCCCTTCACCCAGCCTCCTCCCTCCCTTACCCTCCCTCTCTTCTTTCCCCTTCTCCTTGGGCTATAATTGGGTTATAGCTTTCATATGAAAGCTATAAATTAGTTTCATAGTAGGGCTGAGTACAGTGGATACTTTTTCTTCCATTCTTGAGATACTTAGCTAAGAAGAATATGTTCCAGCTCCATCCATGTAAACATGAAAGAGGTAAAGTCTCCATCTTTCTTTAAGGCTGCATAATATTCCATGGTGTACATATACCACAATTTATTGATTCATTCATGGGTCAATGGGCATTTGGGCTTCTTCCATGACTTAGCAATTATGAATTGGGCTGCAATAAACATTCTGGTACATATATCTTTGTTGTAATGTGATTTTTGGTCTTCTGGCTATATACCTAGTAGAGGAATTGAAGGATCGAATGGCAGGTCTATTCTTAGAGCCCTAAGAGATCTCCAAACACCTTTCCAAAAGGAATGTATTAGTTTGCATTCCCACCAGCAGTGCAGAAGTGTTCCCTTTTCTCCACATCCATGCCAACATCTCTGGTTTTGGGATTTTGTGATGTGAGCTAATCTTACTGGGGTTAGATGGTATCTAAAAGTGGTTTTGATTTGCATTTCTCTGATGATTAAGGATGATGAGCATTTTTTCAGGTGTCTTTAGGCCATGCACCTGTCTTCTTCAGAGATGTTTCTCTTGAAGTCCCCTGCCCACCCTGAGATGGGATCACTTGTTCTTTTCTTGCTAATACGTTTGAGTTCTCTATGGATTCTGGTTATTAAACCTTTGCAAGAGACATAACTTGCAAGTATCTTCTCCCATTCTGAGGGATGTCTGCTTGTTTTACTTACTGTGTTTTTGGCTGTGCAGAAGCTTTTTAGTTTGATCAGATCCCCGTAATGTAATTTTGGTGTTGCTTCAATTGCCCAGGGCGTTTTCCTATAAAATATATGTCCAGGCCAATTTCTTCAAGTGTTTCCCCTGCACTTTCTTCTAGTATTTTTATAGTTTCATGTCTTAAGTTTAAATCTTTAATCCAGTGAGAATCTATCTTAGTTAACAGTGAGAGATGTGGGTCCAGTTTCAGTTTTCTACAGGTCGCCAGGCAGTTAACCCAGCACCATTAGTTAAATAGGGAATCTTTTCCCCGCTGAATGTTTTTAATTGGCTTAACAAAGATCAAATAATAGTAAGTAGCTGGGTTCATCTCTTGGTTCTCTATTCTGTTCCATACATCTACCTCTCTGTTTTTGTGCCAATATCATGCAGTTTTGATCACTATCAATTTTTAATATAATCTGAGGTCTGGTAGTGTGATTCCTCCTGCTTTGTTTTTACTTCTGAGCAATATCTTGGCTATTTGAGGTTTTTCTGATTCCATATATAACAAAGTATTATTTTTTAAAGATCTTTAGAGTATGATGGTGGAGCTTTAATAGGGATTGTATTAGAATTGTATATTGCTTTGGGTAATATGGACATTTTAAAAATGTTGATTCTTTCCAGCCATGAGTATGGTATGTTTTTTCATTTGTTAACATCTTCACTTATTTCTTTTCTTAGAGTTTCATAGTTCTTTATTCAAAGATCTTTATAGAGATCTTTCCTGTCCTTTGTTAGGTAAACTCCCAAATATTTCATCTTCTTTGGCACTACTGTGAAAGGAATAAAGTTCTTGACTGTTTTTTTCAGCTTGACTATTGTTGGTATATATAAAGGCTACAAATTTATGAGTGTTGATTTTGTAACCTGAGACGCTATTGTATTCCTTGATCACTTCTAAGAGTTTTGTAGTAGAATCCCTGGTGTTTTCCAGATATACAATAATATCATCTGCGAAGAGTGAAAGTTTCATCTCCTCTGACCCTATATGGATGCCCTTGATCACCTTTTCTTGATTAATTGCAATGGCTAAGACTTCCATTACTATGTTGAAAGGAGTGGAGACAATGGGCAACCTTGCCTGGTTCCTGATCTGAGTGGAAAGATTTCAATTTAGCACAATATTAAATACAATACATTCAATACAATATTAGCTGTGGGTTTGCTATAGATGGCCTCTATCAGTTTAAGAAATGTCCCTTCTATACCAGTTTTCTTAAGTGCTCTGATCATGAAAGGATGCTGGATATTATCAAAAGCTTTCTCAGCATCAATTGAGAGAATCATATGGTCTTTGTTTTTTATTTTGTTTATGTGATGATTTATATTTATAGATTTATGTGTATTGAACCAGCCTTGAGACTCTGGGATGAAACCCACTTGGTCATGGTGTATAATTTGTTTGATGTGTTGCTAGATTCTGTTTGCTAGGATCTTGTTGAAGATTTTACATCAGTATTCATGAGTGATGTCTACCAAAAAAATTCTATTAAGCAACCATCACCTTGATCCCCAAACCAGGAAAAGATCCAACAAGAAAAGAAAATTATAGACCAATTCTTTGTCTCTTATTTCCTCATCCCATAAAACACATTAAGACAAGCAAAGGCTCATGAGGACAAGCTACAGGCTCGGTGTTCAAACGTGGAATCTCTACTGCATGTCCCTGTTCTTCTCGGGGGCAAATTCCTAACAGTAAACTATGGAATCTGGAGTTTTGTGGCTAGATGTTAAATAATTAACAATGATGGCTATGACATATGTTAATTGTCATCTTCTTTTGCATTAAAGTTGAGAGAATGCCCAAATGAGAAAGTAATGAAAAGTGTCTTCTTTTCTTCCAGTCAAACTGGGACCACATAGTTGGTACTGAAACAGTGTAGACAGAAAACTTACCTAATTCCAAAGTTGGACATACAGTAGCACCTCTGTAAGTTGACCATCCAAGGGACTGTAACAAAGTGATCAACATACAGAGGTGGTCAACATAAGGAACTAGGCCCACTGTATTATTACACATATGTGGTGCATGTCTGGTCTATGAAAACTATGTCAACTTGAGGTCCTCAGTGCAGGGAGGTGGTCAACTATGGAAGTTCTACAGAATTTAGAAATCTAGCAGTGCTTCCAATTGTGTAGGCAAAAAAAAAAAAATATGGACTGTTTTCTGCCTTCATGTTCTCTTTTGCCCATGGAAAGGGGAGTGACTTTTCTCATGGGAGAAGTGGAAGGAAGAGGATTAACAGATGGGACACAGCTTTTCCCTCTCTGTCTCTCTGATATGCTTCCTAGAAGAAACCCATCATCTCTGCAGCACCTTCTTTAGAGTTTCAGAGGGACAGGATGCCATGGAGATGCCTCACAAGTCCCCATGGAGAAGCCGGGTTGGCGAGTTCGATTCCAGGTCATAGTCTGAGCAAACCTGCATGACTAACAGAAAGGCAGGTGTCATTCTCCACTTTAGGCATGAGCCATCTTCTTGGTGCTCTTTTGATCTCTTTCTGTTCCTGCATCTCTTAATTGATTTCCACCTTGAGGAGGAGAAAAGGTTTATTATTTTTTATTCCTTCCTCAAGCAATAGATCATATTTATTGATGTTTCATTTATTTGAATGTTATAAATTTATATTGCTCATAAACATGAACGAATTACAATTCTGTGTTTCACACTTTATTTTCTAACTATGTACAAAATTATAATCTTCATTGTATTTATAGTCACTTTAACTTTCGTTACTTAGGTGCATTTGAGCATTAATAAAATCTCAAACAATGGTCACTGTTACTTAAGTAACAACAAAGTCTGTGAAATGCAAAAGAAATCAACTCAAATGAAATCTAAATTTTCTCAAGGAGTTGGAAGTGATGCATGTAAACTGATCTTTTTTGTGCACGTATTTTAATCATGTTCATATCCAGGAAATCATAGTATTGCCAGATTTTTTTTTTAAAGCTCTGAGTTTTTCAATCTTTAAATATATTAGAGACTTTCATGTTTTCTTTGCTTTTCTAACACAACTTGGAATCATTAGCCTGGCATGTCTCCGAGTGGAAGAGACTTTGGAAATTTAGTCAGATAATTGAAATGTCTTCTACAAAACACATTAGTGACAGAATTTATCAGCATATACACCAGTATCAAAGGATCTTTAATAGATGTTTGTTTGAGAGCCGTGCCGCCTATGGCTCAAAGGAGTAGGACGCCAGCCCCATATGCCAGAGGTGGTGGGTTCAAACCCAGCCCCAGCCAAAAAAAAAGGATGTTTGTTTGATACACTAACAAATAAATCATCAGGAAGTAAACTGGTTTCTTCACCTGTAGCCATAAATTATAACTCTCCCTCAAAATATATATATTTAGGATAGACACTTGGCTTTGTATACTTTTACCTTACTTACTGTATTTTATTGTATGTAGGATATTATACTTTTCATTTAAACTGACCCCCCCCTCTACCCCCTCTAAAAATCAGGGGGAAGCGATAGAAAGAAGAATTTTCAGATTCCCTTGACTCCCTGTTATATTTTTTGTCCTTCAAATTCAAAGGGATAACGTTATCTGTAGGCCAAGTGCTTTGAGTTCATTTTCCATTTATGAAAATTCAAGCATGCAGATATCCCCGTGCTCTCAGAAATGCAAGCTCAATTTAAGCTATGTCACTGAGGAACAAAGGCAATTAAATTAGCCTTCCCTGTTCTCCTCGATGCCTTTCTCCTGACCCTTCCACTTTACTGATAATTTGTCTCAAAAACCATGTCAGGAGAGCTCAAGATCAAACTCATATGCTACTCACCATCAGAAGCCTCACTTGACCTCTGGAAGGAAAAGGCCTGCGTGAGACAGACTTCTCTTATTTACTTTCCCCTCTGATGAAAACTTTCCTGGATCTCTGCTGACACTGATACTCTCCCACCTAAAACCGAAATTCTAATTTCCACTTCAAACGTCATTGAGGTGACCTCCTCTATGGCAGCATAGTGACTAAAACAAATACATGTGCCTAATATTTTCTTCAACTTACTTTTGATGGTTATTCTGGTCCCTCTTAGAATTTTTTATTTTTTCAACAAAATTAATAGACAAATGCACTGTGCAATTCCAGGACTCACATTTAACCATTTGGTGATTAACACAGATTCAGGGAAGACCTTGAATAAAAATACTTACTTAACTAGGATTTGGGAATTGAATTTAACCTTTAAGATTAACATAACAGGATAAGAGTAGAAACATGTGTGTATAATTTTAAAATCTGGAGTTGTAATCATGAATAATCTTAAAATTTTATTCTGAGTGTTTTATACCTGGAAGGGAACATGGTCCAGGCTCTCTGCGGACTGTCACATGGGCTGGGCATGGTTCTAGCCAGTTCACATCAAAGTGTCTCACACAAATCAATGTAAGTTGACTGATGGCTTCACCAACAGTTTCCAGGTGATTGATCTAGACATTTAACCCTTCCGAAGTATTTTGATAAAATAGATTTATCCCTTTTCTCAGTAGTTTGAGAGCATATGCCTGCCTTATCTGATGTCTGGGAATCAATTATAAAATGCAGAAAATATAATCAAACCCACTAATACATGTCTATTCATTGCAAAACTATCCAAGAGAACATGTCAATTAGATATGCACCGTGGTCTCATTCTGGTGAATTTATGAATGAAACATTGGTGGTCTTTAATTATATAGTTCTCTGTGATTTTTTTCTTTCTTTCTTTCTTTTTTTTTTTTTTTTTTAAAGAGAGGTAACAACAGAAAACCATAGTTAATGCTGAAAATCCTTATTCATACTAGGGGGAAAATGTGAATAAAAGGGTAAGCACAGCTGTGAGTGGGATCAAGGAATGCTAAAATGCTTCATTGTCCCTGTTTTTAAAACCTTTTTTCAGCCAACCTGCGCAAAATAGCAAGATGAAATGTCAGCCTGGAGACACTATCCTTCAGATGATAGCATAGTGGAAGCATCTGGTAAGTATATTAGAGCCCCGTGGGGACTCGATTTGGGCACGGATACTTCAAGTCTTTGCACTGTTCTGCTAAAGGCTAAATGCTCAGTGAAATTCACACAGGGATTCATGTGTATCCTTACAAAGACCTAAATTAGTTGGGGAATGAAGAAGCCAGAGCACAGAGTGCGGTAACAAATATTTCATGCCGTAGTAAGGGTGAGGACTGGCCTCTTCTGCAGCGGCTGGGCCTGTTCTCTCCTTCTTGCTTGGAGGGGCTATTCCGTGTGTCAAGAAGACAGCTCTGCTAAGTACACACAGGTGGAGGAGGAACACAGCTAACCACCCCTGCCCTGTCTTCTGAAGAGGTTGTTCTTTCAGGCAGTAGTTTTAGCAATTCACTTCAATTTGGAAGAAATGACTTTTTGCTACTCGACCATCCTGTTCTCAGAAATACCTTTAGCTTGTCAATAGGAAAGGCCCATCTGGGGTTCAGTCAGTAGAGAAAGGAGGTTTTTCAGTCACAGGAGATCCTTACTTTTCAATAGAGCTACTTTCCCCCAACTCCTTTCCTAGGTAATTCCCAGGCTCTCTCTTACAGCTGTATTGTCTGAAAACCATCGCTGTTAGTGATGGCACGAAGATTGTGATCTAAAACTTGACTGTAACCATTTCAAAGTGCTAAAGTTAGTGGTAATGCCACCTCGGTGACTAAAGGAACGCAGGTGGATTGACATGTTCTCTTGTTAATGGGGGAAGAAGAAAAAAGACAACTCTCCAACTTCAGGGAGAGTGGCAACAATGACTTTCAACAATGCTGAGAACAGCAGGGAGCTTTTTTGTACATATAAGTTGAAATAATCATGTCTTGGTCATGTTGGGGATGAATTTCCTTTAAGAGTTGATGTGGGTCTTTATGCTGCAGGCTATAGGGCTCTGAAGAGGAATAAAACGCCTTTCTGGGAAACCTGGGGCCCTTTAGACAAAGGATATCAAATGGCCTGGGGTGTGAATATGGCACATTTCCTGATATGTCAGAACAGAATCAGAATTTGACATGAACTTCCAAATGGCACTAATTCAGAAACTCACTTTTTAATCAACTTGGCTATTTCCATATGTCTATTTTTATATTTCTTGTTGTCACTCTAAGATGAAGTCACTTTGCACAAGTGCTATTTTGGGATTCCGTTTCTAGTCCTTCTATATACCATGTGCTTTTTGTCTTTTTAATTTCAATTATAATTCCCACTGGATATAAGAATAATAGCTAAGCCAGATTGTGTCTTATACACAGTTGGAATTCAGAAGACATTAATAGGTTGTTATGAATATATAATTCATATCATTTCTGTAATTAACTGTGACCTCGTCATTACTATAGTAGGTTATATGACTTAAATAAGAAAAATCAGCGTTCTGGAGATATCAGACCTCTTGCAAGGATGGAACAGATTCTTTACCTATTAAATGGATATTAGTCAACAGTGATGAAACTATTAGTGAAGGGTAAAATATGGCATTAGCTAAAAATGGGCAGGTAATTTCTTTTAACTTACACTTTTAGTTTTTAAATAATATTAAATTATATGCTACTATTACCTATTGAGGGAAGGAAAAAGTACCCCTCCTCCTTTTTTTTAAAGAGTATTAATTCTCAGAGAGTCTTGTAACAATTGGGAGTTCTTTGACTTATGAAAAATCCCTTCTCATAATTTCTTGTGATTCTAATTCTGGAACAAGTCAACTTTTAAATTGCACTGTCAAGGGGGTAAATTTCTACACCTATATTCAGGTGTGCAACAACCATTTGTTTAAATGAATAGTTTACTAGGGTGGTACCAACTCTTCAGTTTTAAAAATGTATAGAGGTGTACTTTCTCATTTTTATTTATGGGATCTTAGAAAAAATAATGGCTGTGTTATAGCTGTGTTTCAGATTTATAGGGCATGCATATATCTGTCAGAATGCAGAAGTCTTGCACAGTGTACTATGTGCTTTGGGCATGCATCAAAAAGAATTTCCAAATTGTATATTGGCATGTGAAGGGAGAGTGGATTATCACTGATAATGAGATATTAATTATTCAGTTTTACTGTCATGTGTTATGAATAATATATATGATATACAACAGTAGAAAACAGCAGCTTCCATCAGCATGAAATGGCCTATAAACATATATTGGGATAGCAAGGGATTAGTCATCTAAGTAATTGGTCCAGATCTTAATATGAAGACTTCATCTTCATCAGAACTACTAGGGTGGGCCTGCATTTTCACATGCTGTGGTGTTGGCCCAGCAGGTAATGTGAGATAAAGGCATATATGGCAAAGTGAATTAATTCTGTTGAGAAAGAGAGCTTAGAAAATATTTGAACCGTAACCTGCAGCAAACTAAGCGAGAGAAAAAGAGGTAGAGAAACATTTATTTCATTTTTTCATGTTTTTCTTCATTACGTTTTCTTTTTCCTGTTTTTCTTTCTTGTTCTTTTCCTTTTTCTCCACTTTCCTTCTTTCTTCTTTTCTTTCTAATCCTTTTTTATTCTTTCTAACGCTCTTACTCTTAACCAAGAAATGTTTTCCAGTGTTTATTTGACACCCATGGAAACATATTATAATGATTACAATCTCAACTTCTGGGGAAATTCACATGTTGGTCCAAATGCAAGCTCTGAGATCCAAGAAAGATGTTCCGTTAATGATTTCTTTACCTGAAAAAAATGTAAATTTAATACCTAAAATAATGATTTAACATGAGGACTAAGTTAAATAATTCTTCAGAATAAAACTAATTAAAATTATTGTTATTTTTATCAAGGATGTAACTTGGGTGCTATGAAAATTATAAGGATAAGATATTTCTTAAGAATAAGAACAAAAGTGACTTGAGTTTAAGAAATGTAGAATTAGATAAGAATAAGTTCAAATTTATTAAAAGCCCATGAGTATATAATGAAATAAGCTATTATTTCTGCCTTGGCACATCGTCCCAAATGTAAGACAGACAGGTAAGAACAAAGTTTCAGTTTCCTGGAAAGGTGGCAGTCCGCTGGAGTTTATGATGCTGTCCCCCGCTGTCAGCTGGAGTTTATGGTGCCATCCCCCAAACTCAGCTCTGGGGAAATTAAGGGCAGGAGGAAAACATGGACTATAAGAAGTAGTCGGTCAAATAAAAACAATAAAATAAGAGTAACTAAGAACACAATTACGACATCCAGGGTAGATAAAATGGTTTCTCAGATCAGTGTGTTTGGGAGGAGCCGGGCTCCATTCTCAAAAAGAAAACCCAGGCAGCACCTGTGGCTCAAGGAGTAGGGTGCTGGCCCCATATACCAGGGGTGGCAGGTTCAGCCTGGCCCTGGCCAAAACTGCTAAAAAAAAAAAAAAAAAAAAAAAAAAATCTCTGGAGACTGCAGAGAGAATGGAGGTTGGAGAAAATGTCTTAGACTTAGTTCCTGTCTTGGCTTCTGACAGATGAGTTTCTCCAGGCCAAAACTCCAATCAGTAACTTAGTGACCTTAAGGTTTTGCCGCTGCATTAAAAAAAGTTGGCAGGGACGAGGCACTGAAGAAAACAGGTGTGAAGGGAGAATCCCTTGGACGTCAGTGCTTGAGTCTGACTATAGGGTTTTCTTGAAAAAACTGACATGAAATGATAATTATCATACTGGCTAAGGGTGTTGGTTTTTAAAAAAGAAAGATATTTGACCTTGAAGCCTTACTCAAGCTGTTTAACAGACCGTGTCTAATAACCCAAATCAATGTGAGCCCAAGAGCAATAACCAGATAATCTGAAGAGGGCGGATACCATGAAAGATGTGGACAAATGACAACAGGGGCAGAATTATTAAATGAGGCAAATATCTTCAATAAGAAGATAAAGATATTAGCAAGAGCGAACAATTTGAAATTTTACATATGAAACTATCATGGGTTACCTAAAAACAAAACAGGTAAGGGGTCATGATTGTAAGGACACAGGAAGGAAGAAATAGTTGTTATTTTTATGGTTTTTAATAGTTGACTTGGAATATCAGATTCAGGAACTCCTAGATGTCTGAAGGAAAAAAACAGAATTTAAAATCTATAAGGAAGCCTGAGATGTAATTTCAAACCATAAATGTTAATAGCATTTTGTTATATTAGAGATAAATAACCAAGACTTACCACAAAGACCTAGTGATTAAAACAGTGCAGACGGGTTGAAAAATAGACAAATAGATGGAATTAATTAGGGATTTTGAGACAGAACAGAACAGGAACAGCAACTACTGTAACCATGCTACCATAAATCAAAACACTGGTACAATGGAAGATGGGAAACTCTGTAAACTTGTTTCACGTTATGAAAAAAATTAGAACTGTATATTTATGTAACACCAGGCGGACTCCAACTAGATTAGTGATAGAAAAGTGAAAGGAAAAATAATAAACAAAGATAAAGTAGAAGAAAATGTAGCAAATATCTCTGTCCTAAAGAGAAAAAAATGTATGTAAAACTGCTTATTGGTAAGGTTTTAAAAAGGAGATTAATTGGCTGGGCACCTGTAGCTTAGCAGCTAGGGTGCCAGCCACATACATCAGAGCTGGCCGGTTCCAATCCAACCTGGGCCTGCCAAACAAAAATAATAACTACAACCAAAGAATAGCCTGGCTTTGTGGGGGGGCACCTGTAATCCCAGCTTCTTGGGAGGCTGAGGCAAAGAATCGCTCAAGCCCAAGAGCTGGAGGTTGCTGTGAGCTGTGATGCCATAGCACTCTACGGAGGGCGATGAAATAAGACTCTGTCTCTAAAAAAAAAAAAAAAGGGAGAGGGAAATTAATTGAATACGTCACAATTAACAACTTCCATCAGTGAAGTCACTATAGACAAAATTATTAGAAGGATGACAGAATGGGAGACAATATTTACATAGGCAACACTAGCAAGGAATGAATATTGAAAAAAAAAAACTACATAAAAAAGGAGGTCCTGAAAAATCAACAAGATTTGGTTGCAATGGCCAATTTCCAAGCAACAGATGAGCAAATTTTTGAACTGCAATTAACCAAAGAGAGAGAGAGTAAAGTGCTAATAAGCATATGAAGAGATGCACAGTCATTAGGCACCTGAAACATGTAAGTGAAAGTAACAATTAAGTATTAGGTTCTGAGTGGCACCTATTTTCAGCAACACTTTTCAAAGCTGCATCATTCTCAGCAGATACGTGGATGTTAGAATGTAACAAGTGTCAAGTGCTGTTGGGGTCACCACAGACTGCAGAATCCACTCTGGATAGCAACCAGCCATACACACCTTACTTATACACATACATTTTTGTCTTGGAATTTCTCCTCGTGGCAATACATAATGCAGGATGTCTTATACATATCCAAAAATGGGTCATTTATTAAGAAGTTCAAGACACAGCATCATGAGATAGTAAAGAATTATAGGCAGTCCAGGGGTCCATCACTCATAAAGCAGATGAAGAAGTGTAGTGAATTCCACATTCATATAGCAATTTGAAGCAAGGAGTAAACACACTTATAACAGCATAGTTGGATCTTACAAGTACAGCTTTGTATTGAAAACAAAAAAATAAAAGCAAGAAAAAAGTAGGAGATACAAAGTACAATATCATTTATTTAAATTAAAAGCACACATACACATATAATCCATCTATTTTAAAATAAACAAATGTATAATAAATGTCTTAGAATTGTTGTCTCTAGGTGGAATAGAAGAAAAAGTCTAGGATATAGGGAATGTAAGAACAGAGGAAGGAAATAAGGAAGGGAGAGAGGGAGAGAGAGAGAAAGGGAGGAAGAAAAGAAGGAAGGAGGGAAGGGAGGGAAGGAGGAAGGGAGGGAGGGAAGGAGGAAGGAAAGAAGGAAGGAAGGGAGGGAGGGAAGAAGGAAGGAAGGAAGGAGGAAGGGAGGGAAGGAGGAAGGAAAGAAGAAAGGAAGGAAAGAAGGAAGGAAGG
>NW_003852464.1:9203427-9208234 GCF_000181295.1 Otolemur garnettii
GAAGAAAGGAAGGAAAGAAGGAAGGAAGGGAGGGAGGGAAGGAGGAAGAAAAGAAGGAAGGAGGGAAGGGAGGGAAGGAGGAAGGAGGAAGGAAAGAGGGAAGGAAGGAAAGAAGGAAGGAAGGGAGAGGAGGAAGGAAGGGAGGGAGGGAAGGAGGAAGGAAAGGAGAAAGGAAAGAAAGAAGGAAGGAAGGAAGGGAGGGATGGAGGCAGAAAAGAAGGAAGGAAGGAAGGGAAAGGGAGTAAAAGAGGAGAAGTGCAGGAGAGTAGATTTGAATGGACTGATGATGATGAAAGACTTTGAGTAGTATGATTAATTGAATCACCTGAATTTGAGCCTTTAAACAGGAGACCAATAATATGGAGTAAAATATATTTTCCTTCCCTGAAAGATTCATACACACCCATATATATGTCCTATTTTTTTCCAAATACATTCTGTAATTATACACAGATAAAGCAACTAGGAAAGTTAAAAAAAAAAAAAAGAAAGAAAGAAAAGAAAAAGAAAAAATGAAAAAATATATCATCCTGAAGTCCATGACTCAAAAACTTTGATATAATTTGTCTGGTGTGCAGTAGCATACTGTCTGACCACCAGTATACTATCCACAGATAGGTGTTCATTAAATCATTTATGCCATAATTAACAGAAAAAGAAAGAGCAGTGTATTTATTGTGACTTTTGAAAAAGATGGAGTAACAGAACTGGATTTATAGCTCTAGTTGTTTATTTAAAACAACTAAAAACATACATTTGACAGTATCTTGCATTCCCGGGGTAAATTTTATTCTCACTTGATGAAGAGGTATAATCTTTATAGACTGTATACAGTTGGATTTTATTTACAAAATTTCATTTTGAAATTTTGCATCTAAATGCATAAAGGATATCTGTAGTTTTTTGTAAAATCTTTTTTTCTAGTTTTATCATTAGAATAAGGCTGACCTCAGAGAGTGTGCTACAAAAGGTGCCCTCCTTTTTAATTTTCCAGAGGAGTTGTATGAAATTGGTTTCATGTCTTTCAATGTTTATAAAAATTACAAAGAAAGTCACACAGGTTAGACTCTAGCGTTTACTTTTCTTTGTGAAAAATGTTTAAACTACAAATTAAGTTACCTTAACTGATTTAAGCTTATTTATGTTATTTTTTTTTCTTCGTGAGCTTTGGTAGTTTGTATCTTTAATAGAATTTTTCCAGTTCATCAGAGATGTTAAATTTGTAGCCATAAGTTGTCTGTAATATTCAATATTCTCCTATAGATCTTTCAGTATGTGTAGAATCTGTAGGTAAAGTCCTTCTCTCATTCATGGTGACAGTATTTATTATCCTCTCTCTTAAATTTCAGGTTAATGTGAGGGTACAAACAACCAGGTCACAATATTTGAATTTGTTAGGTAGAGTCCCTCTTGTCCTTGTGACCCACACCCAAAAGATGTGCTTTATACTCATACATCATTCCCATTAAGTGGGAGCATTCCAAACCCCACTCCTGCCTTGTTTCCCCTCCCTCATTCCTCCTTGCCCCAACATGAATCAAAATGAGTTTTTCTCCTACATGGATGTGAATTAGATTGTCTACTGGCTTCATATTAGTATTGCATACATTGGATATTTGCTTTTCCATTCTTGTGATACTTAACTAAGAAGAATGTGTTTCAACTCCAACAACAACAAAAAAGAGCACATGATCTTTCTCTCTCTTTTAATCGAGCACTTTGATTCCATGTTCACCAATTTTTACATCTTAAAAAAATCAGTTTGGGTGGTGCCTGTGGTTCAAGGAGTCGGGTGCTGGCCCCATATGCTGGAGGTGGCAGGTTCAAACCTAGCCCCAGCCAAAAATTGCAAAATAATAATAATAATAATAAAATCAGTTTTTAATTTAATTTTGATTTTTTTTGTATTTTTCCCCCGGATTCCTATTTCATGATCTGGATGAAAACAATTTGAAAAATGACAATTTATCCATTTCTGCTCTTTGAAACACTGATAAAAGTGAAGTATAATCTATGCCCCAAGAGAAAAGTAGTGGGAATTCATACATCTGAGGAAGAATGTACATCTAGTATAATAGAGAAATCTCAAAAATAATTTTTGAATGGGCAAAGGTAACGAATACTTAAGAGAAGAAAATGTGTGTTTAGCAAATAACCACAAGAAAAAATCTGCAACATCCTTAGTTGTCAGGAAAATGCACAATGAGATAAGCCTACCCATGAGGGAATATTTTCATATAACACACACATCCTCCTCTACATTTTCAATTAGTTCTAGATTTCCTTTAATATCTCTAATACTGTAAATTCTGTATTAATAGTCACTATGCCACACTGTGAAAATTAGATTGGCTGCTAGAATGGCTAAATGAAAAGGGTCGCCTGTACCACCTTTTGGTAAAGAAGGTAGGAATGTAAAATATTACAACAATATTACAATATTACAATATTACAAATGTAACAATATTACATTTACGTCTGGTAGGAATGTAAAATATGGCAACCTTCGTGGAGGAGAGATTTGCAGTTTCCTAAAATATTAAACATCTACATACCACAGTCATTGTACCCCTAGGAGAGTTGAAAGCATTTTCTTACACACAGATTACACATTCATGTTCAAAGCCTCTTTATTTTTAATAAGCAAAAACTGGAAACAGCCCAAATAACCATTAACATCTAGATAGATAAAGTTATATCAGCATAGCTATAAAATAAAATACTACTTGGTAATACAATGAATGAATTATTGATACACATAACAAAAGGGATAAATTTCAAAATCATTATACTGAGTAAAAGAAGTCTGAGAAAAAACAAGACCAATCATGAGGTCACCTTTATGAAAACCTGGAAAATACAAACTGATTTCTTATAGCTTAGAGGACACCAGGGGTCACCTAGGGAGAGTGTCACAAAAGGAACTGAGGAAACTTCGGGGAGTTTCAAACAGGAAAATGTGAACTGATCATAGCTGAAAAGCCACCAGGGGCCACCAAGGAAGGGGGCAAAAAAGGAAAGCAAGAAAACTTGGGGAAGTTCAAAAAAGGTCAAAAACCTGAATTTCAAGGGAAAACAAGGGGGCCCAAGGAGAAAATAAGGGGTAATCAAACAAACAACAAACAAAAATGGTCAAAAAATAAAAAAAAAATAAAAACAACTATATGAAAATAAATATAGAATAAATTTTAAAAATGTGGCATAGTGACTACTTATATAACATTTATAATGTTGGGGATATTATAAGAAATCTGGAACTGATTTAAAATATACAGGAGGATGTGCGTGTGATATAAAAATCTCATCTCATTTGATGTCAGCGATTTGGGCCTCCTCAGGTTTTCGTATTGGGGGGTGCTGGAACCAATCTCTCAACCCTCTGTGGTTACTGAGGAATAATAGATGATTGCATGCATTTGTCAAATTTTATCAAATTATACATTTAAATGTGTATAGTATGTCAGTTATGTCAAGATTAAGCTGTGTTTTCTGGTAAAGAAATGCATAGTAAAGATATAAAAGTATTCTTAAAGAACATCACCCCACAGTGTAATAGAAGTTGTTTATTTCACTTACACAAACGCACAGTTATAACCAAACCAACACAAGTGACCCAGAGTGGCATGCCTAAACTTCAGTGTAGTCTTGTAAAACACCCCTATTAGCTTTCCGCCCACAGTGAACATCAGAGCAAGAAGCTTTTGACCTAAAGTGAGATGTTTGTATCCTGTTACTCTAAGTTCCTGAAGCCCTCAAGCCACATGCAGACTCTTTGCTAGAAATGTGTCAGATAACTGAATTTCCACAAGCAAGAAATATGTTATCTTAATGTTGATGCAATTAATTGTAGGCCAGGCCCGTTGGCTCCTAGCACTGTAATCCTATCACTCTGTGAGGCTGAGGCAGGTGGATTGCCTGAGCTCACAGGCTTGAGACCAGCCTGAGACAGAGTGAGACCTCATCTCTAAAAATAGCCAGGTGCTGTGGCGGTGCCTGTAGTCCCAGATACTCGGGAGGCTGAGGCAAGAGAATCACTTGAGCCCAGGAGTTTGAGGTTGCTGTGAGCTGTGACGCCAAAGACCCTTACTGAGGGTGACAAAATGAGACTGCCTCAAAAAAAAAAAAAAATCTAATTTTAATGATGTGTCTTATTTCTTTCTCTCTTCTTTTTTCTTTCTTTCTTTCTTTCTTTCTTTCTTTCTTTCTTTCTTTCTTTCTTGTCAGATAGAAAATTCAGCTTTGGCCATGAACAGTGGGGGGCGGGGGGGGAGCACTGGGAAGCCCCCTTGGAATGACCACCACAGTTCTTGGTCATCAGTGTGTGCTGGCTCCATCTTATAAATCTTTGCCAAGGCTAAGAAGCATAAATCCTTTCCACGTGGCATTTCTGATACTTCTCTGGAAACCTCTCTAGAGCTGATTGAAGGTTCTCATTGATGGTCTCAACCATAGCGCTGCCCCCCAATCTGCTTTCTCCCTAATTCTCTTCTTAGCCTGAAATAAATCCTTTCCGTCCATTTTCCTTTTTCCATTCTTCTTCCTACAGGGAACACAGACGGATGGTTTCAGTGGATTTTATGTTTTAGGAAACAAACACCAAATAAGGAGAGTGTTGTGCAGAAAGCTTACGCTTTTGTTTCCTGCCAGAAATGCCTGTGTCAAGAAAAGGAAGCTCAGAATTTGCAGGACAGAAGGAAGGAAAGGAGAAAGTGGAGGGTGAAAGAGATACATTTACGTCTCAAACATGTCACAGGAACAAAACATGTTTAATTTCCCAACTGGAAACTACTTATTCTTACTTCAGAAC
>NW_003852464.1:9208508-9216520 GCF_000181295.1 Otolemur garnettii
GCACCCTACCAAGGGCGACCTAGTGAGACTCTGTCTAAAAAAAAAGAAAAACACTCATTGATGTAACAGAGAAAGAATATGAAACCAAGTCGTTAACCTCCATCTCATTTAATTCTCAAACTGTTCCAGTGTTACATGATTGCTATGGGTCGTCTGTTCCTATCCCCTCCAAAACTCCCATTGAAAGTTAATCCCAATTCCACAATGTTGGCAGGTGGGACCTCATGTGAGGATTTTGGGTCATGAGGGAGGAACCTAATGAGAGGATTAAGGCCATTAGAAGGGGCTTCAGGGAGGAAGTTTATTCTAGTTCCGCCTCCACCTTCCACCAGGGGATAAGGTAGCAGAAAGCGCTCACCTGGCCTGGGGCGGTGGCTCCCGCCTGTGATCCCTGCTCTCTGGGAGGCCAAGGCAGGCGGATCGCCTGAGCCCAGGAGTTAGAGACCAGCCTGAGCGAGAGCAAGATCCAGCCTCTAAAAAATAGCCCAGGTTGTGGCGGGTACCTGTAGTCGGCTGAGGCTAAATGATCTCTTGGATCGTTTAAGATTGCTGTGAGCTATGACTCTATAAAACTCTACCAAGGGCAACAAAATGAGTCTCTCTCTCAAGAAAAACAATAGAAACAAGAAAAAGAGTTCACTTTCTAAGTGAAGCTTTCTCTTTTTTTGCTGGCTGTTGATTCTTTAATGGCAAACATTTATCATAGGTGGATCATTAAGAAGGTTTTGAGGGCGGTGCCTGTGGCTCAAAGGAGTAGGGTGCCGGCCCCATAGACCAGAGGTGGTGGTGGTTCAAACCCAGCCCCGCCAAAAACTGAAAAAAAAAAAATAGGGCTCTACAAAAATTGAAACTTTACAAAAATAAAAAATTGTAACTGCAGGTATGGAAGCTAATGGAGCCGGCCCAGCCAGCTGATGAGCTCAGCCAGTGAAAACGCGCCCTGCTAAATCAGAGAAGACGCTGTCAACTCTGTTTTTTCGGAAGTGAAATAATGGACCCTAACACAGTCTGTCTCGAAACTTTCGAGGGGCCTATGTACACAGTTTTTAATAAATTGTAAAAGTTTCTGGAGGAAAAAGCCATTCATGAGGTATATATACTTCCAGACACCGTGAAGCCTAGTTAAGAGCGGCGTGATATATTTCTGCTGTTTGCCTCGTCAAATATACTCTTCCAAATGTTCCTCTGTGTTCACTGCTCAGAGAAGTTGATCCATATCAACTGTATAACCAGAAAGCTCAGGCTTGCAGAATTTGTGTTAGGTTCCCTATGAAAAGGAAGAACGAGAGTGGGGTTAATGTCATTACTCACCTTGCTGCCTCCGTGTGAGAGCAGCTTAGGTTGTCCGCTCCTTGAAATACAGCCTCACCTGTTAGATTTTTCCTCCTTGCAGCTTTGGAAACCTCTGTTTTTCCTATCCTTTCAGGATTAAGAATGATAATGTCCTCTGCTAACGTCAGGAATTTCACACTGTCTTTTCCTTCTCGTTTCCTCCACCAATCTCCACCTTTGTAATTAATTTCGTTGTGGATAAACCCTCATAGAATGACTCTAATTTGACTGTGCCATCTGTGTCTTATTTGGAAACTTGATTAATAAAAAAATTATTGTGGAAGCTTCTAGAAGTTAGCCTGCCTATACAAATGTATATCCATTCTTATATAACTTTTCTCCTGCATAATCAGTCGTAGTTACTGCACATCTTTCGTCTCAATTAATAATACATCTTGTAAATGTCTCCCTAGGAGCACTCTGGGGCCTACCATGTTACAATAATCTGTAAAGAATATTCAGATTGGAAGACTGTCAGATGAAAAGTAAATAGGAGTTATAATGGAATGGTTTATGATCACAAGAAGACTTTAATTCATAATCTTTTCTATTTTAGTTTAGAATTATTTTTCAATTTTGGATTAATGAGACGGTGCAAATAATTAGGTTACAATGTTTGCATTTGTTAGGTGGAGTCCCCAGTGCGGTTGTGTCCTGATTACATAGGTGTGCCATAGACATCACCTTTTCTTTTTAATTTCCTACAACTTTAGAATCTACAGAACGAGCATGTAATATGACTTCAAGATGATTAGCTTTTTGAAGATGATTAGCTTTTTGAAAAGGAAGTCATTCTTTTCTTCCAATTCACTAAGACAAGTACTACATACTTCTTTTGTAATTCTTTAGAAGTCAAACCTCATGTAGCTACATAGTAAAACAGAGCACATTTACCACCTTGGTAAAGAAGTTCTATCATATAAAAGTTGCAAGTATCAGTGTGGGACTCATTACCACTGAGATGAAAGTCAAACACCTCCTATTGCAATACTCCAGGACCACTGCTGCTTTGTAAATCTAGGCATCTGTGTAGGAGGGAGTGAGGCTGTCTTTTCACTCATTTAAGAATGAGCTACAGGGTTGGTCTGGCCCTTCATTGGCTCTCAGGCATCTGCAATAATCATCTTCCTCATGTTGCAACTCTTCACTTGAGACTCCTCACTCATCTCCGTGGGACGTCGGAATATACCATTCACAAATCTTGATTTTATTGATGTCTTCTTAACTTTCCTTAATGTATCTATTATCAATATGCTGTTATAAAAAGCATTGAAAATGGCTTTCCAATGACATAAATATTCCAGAGAAGTGTTAAATAATATTTAAAAAGAGGAATAACATAACCCTGAGGAAAAATTACATTTTAACTGAAAATAAAGCCATATGGCCAGGCGAGAATTACATTTCCTTATTTATATCATTTTATTATAATTATTCTATGGGCTATTGTTTGGGGGAAGTGGAACCATATTATGTTTGAACATGTTTAATTCTATTCATTTAATACAAATTACAAAACAGGCTGATTCTTTATTTCCAAAAAGGACTCTTTATTGCAGGCCTGTTCATTTGTAACCTTAAATTTCTATCCCTACCTCTTCTCAATGCATGTTAGCAGTCTTCAGGCAATGTGGAAGGAAGGAAGTTTGTTGTGACAGCCACACTGCCTCTCTCTGCTTATTAGAGCTTCCTAATCTGATAGAGGAAAAATGTAGAGGAAGGTGGCGAAACATAGACCCCCACCTAGTCTGGGAAAGTCTGCAGCTCTCCTTCTGTGCTATTCAAGCTTATTATCTATGATCCCAGTGTGTAGATTACAGGTCTACACATGCCGCACAGACACAAAACTCAGTCTTATACAAACATTCTGAAATTTGAATAAAAGATTGCATTAGGTTTTTTTTCAGAGTAACAGTGCAAGAAGATTATATATATATATATACACACACATATAAAGAAAGAATGGTCATAAAGTTTGTGCACAATTTAAAATTGTACTCTAACTTTATGGCCACCCTGAACATAATTTTGCATTTCCATGTAAACTTTTCAATTAGTGTCGTTTTTACAGTTGCATCTCAAAAATAATTTCCTCTACAATTATATTTTCAATGTTTATCATGTTCATCAAATCTTGATAAGAAGATTAGATACCAGCCTGCGTCAAGGCTCCCAGTTCTATACTTGTTTTTTCTCTTTAATTTTTACAGATTTTAAACATTATTTCAAATATGAACCATGCTTATCTTATATAATGCTGCCTAATAAATCCTGGAATTGTACCTTTGATTATGGTCCCTTTAGTCAATTGCTACTCACAACTATCCTTCAGAATAGAATGTATAGTGAAGATTTACACTTGTGATGTTTAGAGACGGAGTTTACTGCATGTCACCATGGACTGTATATAACCTACGTATTTGCTTACAATATATGTCCACAGCCCCTTTCATGAATATTCATAGCTTCTCTTGCATCTGATTAAATATGTATATTTAGCCAATCCATTTATCATAAAATTCCTGTACCACCTTCCCTCCAGTGAAGTGCTTATTTTGGTATCAGCCAGAGGCTCCATTTCCCAGCCTGCAGGTTGCAACCAATCATAAGAAGTAAAGTTCTTTCCAAACTGATAGCTCTTAGGATTTTAAGTCGACATCTGGTTGGCAATAATCTGTTATAGTCACACGTCCTTGATGAGAAGGTGCTGCTGCCTGCAACTCCACAGGGAAAGAGCAACTGTAAGTTCCACCGCTGGACTCTTCCTGGACTCTGCTGCGAGCAGTTTTCCCCTTGGCTGATTTAAATTTGTTATCTTCTCATATAATAAACCGTAACCATGGGGATAACAGCTTTTTCCCTCCAACCACTAGACAACCAAGGAACACCTTTTATGGAGTTCTGTGAGTTGTTTTAACACATTAATGAAAATCAAGATAATTTGGGGAGCCCCTTCCCTTGCAGTTAGGAGTCAGATGTAAGAACCTCTATGGACTGTGCTCCTAGCTTTGCTGCTCCCCAGCTATAAACTTTGCATTCCTCAACCCAATATTTTACCATCTGGTTTCTCTATCTAGCCCCAATCCTATTTTTACTTATTAAATCATAACTGTGTGCATTAATGCATTTATGGGGTTCAATGTGCTGATTTGATATACAGTACGGAAAGATTACATCAACCTGGTTAACATAACCATCACCTCACTTACTTACTTGTTGTGGTAACACATTTCTACTCTACTCTTAATAGTTTTGAAACGTACCCTTGAGTTGTACACATCAGGTGACTAGCCTCAATCTTATTTCCACATTTTTCCAAACATGCATCCTCTATTCTAGACAAAAACTTTTAAAGTGATTCCAGTTCTTCCCTGTCTTGGAATATAATTGCAGTAATGTCCCGTGCTACTCTTACCTGTCCCATGTTTTTCTTTACACCTTGGGTAACTATTTCCATAATAGCTCAGACTTTGGCATGTGATATGACATGGCTAATGGATAACAGCCTATAAAATTTGAGTTAAGACATTAAAAAAGTGCTCACACATTGGGACTTGTCCTCTCAATACTCCTAAAATCATTGTGCTGACTTGTTAATAAGCCCGCTGTAGCCAGCTGAATGAGGAGAGGCATATGGTAGACCCAGTGGCCCCTAATGGCTCAGATTCCAGTCCACCAAGTACCAGACCTCTGGATGAGGCCACATTAGATTATCTAGCCATCAGCTGACCTGCCAGCTAAACATAAATACATAAGCAAGCTTAGCTAATGGTATTTAATCACATTTTAAATCTCAAAAAGAGTTTGGAAATGATTAGTCCTGACCCAAGAATCCATTTCTTATAAGGAACGAGGAGTAGAAAGAGGATGGCCTGTTTCTGGGTCACATTGTTCTTACAGAGATCATTCGTGAAATGGGGAAGGAAGAAGCAGACTTTAGTTTCATTGACTAAACCGAATGCACAGTCGCTGGAAGGCATACAGGATTGAAAGAGGTACTAGATAATTTGCAATGAACCATTGCAGTTATTTATACCTTTAGAATTGGATTTATAGTTTCTAGGGTACTCCACAACACAGCATTTTCTCCAGGCAGACATATTAAGGAAACTGGTTGTTCAGAGAGATCTGCTTATATTCTCCATAGATCCATAATCTATTAAATGTTTTTCTTGGCTGCTCTAAACAGGCACCGTGCTTGCAACCCTTCAGAGGGCAATAGAGGAGTGGTGGTTTCTTGCTATTGCATCAGTAATATATTAAGAATAGTGAGGTACATTCAACACATTAACACTTAGATTGGTTCTACTGAGTGCAAGTGGAAACATTTTAAGCTTGCGTTCAAAATTGTAATGCACGTTTTTCTAAAATTTAACTATTCAAGACTATTGCGTGATATCAAAACTTTCTTATGGTCTAAATTGTATTCCTCATTACATTCATACATGGAAATCTTAATCCCAAGGAGACTGTAATTTGACATAGAGGATGTAGAGAGGTAATGAATGTTAAGTGAGTTCGTAAAAGTGGGTTTTTAATCCAGTATTACCAGTGTCCTTCAAAGAACAGAAAAAGACAACACAGATTTCTCTCTGTCCCTGCGGGAGCACAGAGTAAAGGCCATGTGAGGACACAGCAAGAGGAAGCCAACTAGACGCCAAGGCCGAGGACAGAGGCCTCACAAGGCATCAACCCTGCTGGTACTTTGATCTTGGACTCTGGCCTTCAGAACTGTGAACGAGTAAATTCCTGTTGTTTAAGCCGCACAGTCTGTGGCATTTGGTCTCGGTAGCCTGAACAGAGTGTTTACTCCGTCTTGGTTAAGATGGATCTTTAGACTTCCCCGATCATGGTTCTTCTTTTTACCCATCCAGTTTTACTTTACTCTTCCAGACTGCAGGATTCTTGTCACCTTAGAAAGTAACTGAAGTTTCTAAATCATTTGAATTAGATAGTTCGACAAAATATTGAATAGTGGGAAATGCATTATCATCAACCCCTTTAAAAATGATGAAAACTTTGCTAATCCTTTAATTATGTTTATGCTATCTTAAAATAAAATAAGTGATACACATCATTTTTGGAACTCCATGGACATTCTGAACATAAGAAATCTGAACTTAGAGAAACAAAGGGAAATTTGAAATAAAGACAGATTTCTAGATGTGATACATTACATTGCATGGTTCTGCTTTTCATACACTTGATGGTTAACATCCGGTGGGCAAAAGGCATTGGATACTGTGTTCTTCCCCTACAACTTAGTGAATTAACTATTACTCCACAATCTGCTTTTCCATTTTCTTCATTCTAAAACATAAATAGAGCATCAGTGCAAACTGCTGAGATATCTGACTAGAATCAGATCGTACGAAAGAGTATGAAATGGGTTAAAATTATTTCCTGCTCTGCTCAGAATAATTAAACAGGCTATGAATTAATGAGTATCATGCATCATTTAAATGAAGCAACATAGAAATGTTGAAATACATATTTATTCATCAATCCGAGTGTAGTAAAGGGCCTCTGAGAGGCAAAGAATCTGTGACTTGGTTAATGAATTAAAACAATAAATAAGATGCAGAAAATTTACATCTGAAGAGACTTTTTAGCATAGCAAAGCCTATGGGCAGGAATTGATATATGTTAGAAGAAGAGAATTGGACTCCGCCTAAGGTTTTGGCCCACTGGATAGCAGGAATAATGTGCACAACTGACATGATAAAATTACTCAGGGCTGGGAAGAATCAGCATTGTTAAAATGTCCATACTTACCAAAGCAATCTACCTATTCAATGTCATCCCTATTAAAATACCATAATCGTACTTTCAAGATTTGGAAGAAAATGATTCTGCATTTTGTATGGAACCAAAAAAAAAAAAACAAAAATAAAAGCCACACCCGTATAACTAAGGCAATTCTTAGTAATAAAAACAAAGCTAGGGGCATCACCATACCAGATTTTAGGCTGTACTGCAAAGCCATAGTGGTCAAGACAGCATGGTACTGGCATAAAAAGAGAGACATAGACATTTGGAATTGAACAGAAAACCAGGAAATGAAACTAACATCTTACAACCACCTAATCTTTGATAAACCAAACAAGAATATACCTTGGGGAAAAGACTCCCTATTCAATAAATGGTGCTGGGAAAGATGGACCCACACCTTTCCCTACTCACAAAAATTGATTGAAGGTGGATAAAGGACTTAAATTTAAGGCATGAAATAATAAAAATCCTCAAAGAAAGTATAGGAAAAACACTGGAAGATATTGGCCCAAGGAAAGACTTCATGAAGAAGACTGCCATGGCAATTGCAACAACAACAAAAATAAACAAATGGGATTTAATTAAACTGAAAGGCTTCTGTACAGCTAAGGAGACAACAACCAAAGCAAATTGACAACCTACACAATGGGAAAGAATATTTGCATATTTTAAGCTTGATAACTAGGATCTATAGAGAACTCAAATTAATACACATGAAAAAACCAACAATGGGCAAGAGGCATGAATAGAACCTTCTCTAAAGAAGACAGAGGAATGGCAAACAAACATATGAAAAATGTTCATCATCCCTAATTACTAGAGAAATGTAAATCAAAACCAACCTGACATACCATCTAACCTCAGCAAGAATCGCCCACATCACAAAATCTCAAAACTGCAGATGCTGG
>NW_003852464.1:9217378-9227018 GCF_000181295.1 Otolemur garnettii
GCAATATTTTATAAAGACTCCAATAGTAAAGGCATTAACTCATTATCCTACTAATTTAACTGGTTTCTTTGATTTTTGAGCTCTTACCCAATTTCTGGAGTAACAATCAATTCACCTATGGCTTGTTATAAGTGTGCTTGCCTGAAAACAAACATAGACCTCTATTTGTATTCTGAACTCCAAGCACTTGCTATGCTGTTGTTAATATGTTGACTGAATTACCAACCTGCTGAAGTACTTAAATGCCAATATCAAGGACTTGGATGGCATTAATTACATCTTTTAAAAGCTCTGATCATGTAATTTGTTTTGATTCCAATTTGCTCTGAGGTGCCAACAAGCCCACTTATTTTTTATAATCGAAATTGTAAGTGAATGGAAAAATACATACTACGTCTATATTCAAAAATAAAAGAAACTTATCGATGTCTAAAATTAAATTACACTATAAATAAAGAAAAGCTTTCAATTTGAAAGAGAATGTGCAATCTAATGCTTCGAAATGTTTTTATTGCTGTTGAATATCTAAAAGTAATACTTAAGAGGTTGAATGTATTCTTTGCCACAAAGGTACTGTTTATGATTCTTCTTTGAACTAAAAGGGATTGTTGAACGAGCCAGGTAAGCACTGAGCAGATTCTCACGGTTTTAGGAAAGGTTTTAAAAGAGAGAAAACACACACACACACACACAAACTGCACACAGCAGATACATATGAAAGCTTTTACTTTAAATATTTTGTCTTGTATTACGTGATTTTTTCCTTCTTGCATAGAAAAAAACAAATGTACTTTAAAAAAATACTTCACGTATATTCATTTATTTTCAATATAATACTTAGAGCATTGCACCTACAAAGAATACCTTAGATGGATTTTTAAAATGAACTGTCAAATCATATCATTAGAAAAGAATATAAATATACATTCTTTTACATTTTACCCAAGAAATAAATTCTGCATTATATGAGTAGGATCCCTCATCTAGTGGCTCTAAAAAATCCATGACTTTTTCTTTTTTTTTTAGACAGACACTTTGTTGCCCTTGGTAGAGAGCTGTGGTGTCATAGCTCACAGCACCTCTAACTCTTGGTCTCAAATGATTCTCTTGCCTCAGCCTCCTGAGTAGATGGGACTACCAGCACCTGCCACAACTCCCAGCTATTTTTAGAGGCAGGGTCTCACTCTTGCTCGGGCTGGTCTGGAACTCACAAGCTCAGGAAACCCACCTGCGTCAGCCTCCCAGAGTGCTAGGATTACAGGCATGAACCACCGCACCTAGCCTAAACTTCACAAAGTTTTAAGGCAAACTTTAAAAAATTTAGAAAATATTTCTATCATTTTATAGTATAGTAAAATCTACTTCTCTTTTACTTTTTAAATATTTATCTGTTCGTTTATACAGTTGTATTTTTATTGTACGTTGTTTTAAATTTGTATTTCAAAAATTCCAAACAAGTATTTGAGATATCAAAATATTTCAAACTGTGTAAGAGTAAGTCTTCTCACATTAATGTTTCAGGATGTGCAGGGAGTTTGTGTATGTGTGTGTGTGTGTGCATGTGTGAGCAGAAATAAAACTGTAGATTAGGAGGAAAGGTCTTCCAGAAACCACTTCATCCTATTGTTATTTAACCACATTTACCATCTCAATTAGCTACATTTTACATTGGTTGTATATTATTTAATCTGCTATCATTTATTTATTCAAACAAACATTTCTTGAGTGCCCATTAGAAGTCAAGCATTCTCTGAAGCAAGGCCCGGCCAGCAGAGTTCAACCTCTACACATTTTTCAAAAATAATGAAAATGTATGTATTTACAAGTATGTATAATATTGTTTACAAAGCTTTTAAATATTTTAAATGATGATAGAGATTTACATATGCTTCTTTTTAAGAAACTTTTAAAATTTTTGTTAAATAAAATAGTTATTTTTAAGCCCTCATGGTAACTCATGGTAACTCATGGTAATAGGTAATTCATGTAACAGGGTGAATAGACCGTGTGTGTACTCACATGATGGAATACACTGCATTTTTCATAAATTAGGCATCCTTACCAACCAATCTTTCTTTTGATGTGGAAAACTGTGCCTGGTGAATATTTCAAACATGTCCTTCCAAAAGGCTCTAAATCATCCTTCTTCATGGCCATATAAATGTCCATAGTATACGGATCATAATAATCCATTTCTATTATTATCATATTATTTTATTAATCATCTTCTGGAATGAGATATGTATTAAAATAATCCTCAGGAACCTTTAGATGCTAGTAAACAAAAGATAGATTGAATAATATCTAAATTTCTTAAAATACGAGGGCTGATTTCTGGTTTAATGAGTATTTTGACATTGCAAAATTTTTTGTATTTTTAAGTTTCATAAGCCTCTATTTTTCCTTCCTTCCTTCTTTTCTTCTTCCTTTTTTTTTTTTGACAGAATCTTGCTCTGTCACCCAGGCTAGAGGGTCATGGCATCAGTCTAGCAGGGCTTAAGCAATGTTCCTGCCTTAGTCTTTGAGGTAGCTAGGACTATAGGAGCCTGCCACAACACCAGTTCATTTTTTTGACTTTTAGTAGAAACAGAGTCTTACTTTGCTCAGGATAGTCTTGAACTCCTGACCTCAAGTGATCCTCCTGCCTCAGCCTCACAGAGTGCTAGGCTTACAGGCATGAGCTACCATCCCGGGCCTTCACAAGCTACTTTCTACAATATTTTATAGAATGATTTAATGGTTTTAAAATTAAATTACTAATATTATTTTACTAAAAATGATTCTTGGGGTTTCATAACTACTCTTTACACAGTACCAATTAACATTCAGGCTAAAAAAGCAGGTTAAAAAAACATGTAAGAAGGAAATTGCTAATTGCAAGTGTTATTTTGGAGGTTCCTTAATTATGCAACTGTGAAACCAGAAGAATTGCTTGATCTTTTCTCTTTTGTAGAGGAATGTCAAGAATCAAAACCACTGACTGTTTTTCCAACACAAAGAACCTATTACATGTTTAGTCAATAAGTAAAGAATGGCCGGTTACATAGTTTGTTTTGTTCGTTTATTTCCCCAGCTGCATTTACAAGATTTTCTTTGAAATTGCAATAAAATGAGATGGTCTCTGGGTAGAGAAAAGAGAAAATAGTGTTTCCTCTTTTAAATAATGGTCCAGCAGTGCCATGTCTGATGCAGAGGCAGGCTTGGAATTACAGGGAGATGAGGTCACAGAGGAAAACGTTTCTATGGTGGAGACTTGAATTATTTAAGCAGATTCCACTGTGAGAGGAACTGGCCTGTGTATGTGCACAGGGATGGGTCTTGGGAGGACTGAGGGGACAAGTTCTAGGACATGGGCATGTTGGAAGAGAAGCAGCAGGTCAAAGACTTTTAAACATTTCCCCTTCTCAGGGATTCTGTCCACAGCCCTCTTCCTTACACCTCTGCTATATTTTCTAGGTCACTTGTAAAAGCAAATTGGACTTGACAAAGCTCATTGGCTTAATCAGAAAAATCATCTTGCTCAGGACAGGAACTCACACCAGCTCCCATAGTCGACAGTCACTGGCTGCTTTGGGCTTGGACAGCCCAGTATTCCTGTTTGAGAAGAAAGGACCTTGACTTTACAGCCACTTGGACTATACCTGAATGTTGTGCTGGAAAAGCTACTGGCTTTCAGCTACTGGACGAATTTAAAGTTTGTACTCTCAGCTCCCAACAACTGTTGTCATCTGAAGTTAGACTAAGGAGATCAAAGGCTATTTTACCAAAATGACGTCAGTCCTACCACCAATCTATACCTTCTTCAGGAAATACGGAGACTTAACATCAAAGGCACCGTCTGCTCTGGAGAGAAGACTAGGGATAAGACCCACTAGAACTGCCAGGGAGAGAATTAATGGATATAGCTTATTTATTCCTCGTGTGGGGAAGGCATCCCCTAAAAAAAGGTCTTGAGATGTTCAGAGTGAGGTCGGACAATAGGAGGATAGAAGGGAGCAGCTTGTTTCACCCCCAAATTAAGTCAGCTGATTCTAAGCCCAACCTCCACATGCACACACTTTTTGCAGTGTAGATATTGTGACAGTGGTTCAATGTATGTTTGCCAATATATTTCCTATTTGGGGGTAACTCAAAACTGAAAAAATGGGAAACACACACACACATATCCAAAACAAGATAGTCAAAGATTTAGCTGAATATTTTTGATGTTCTTATCAATTCTTAACATCGGAAAATGAGAGAAAATAACAATTTCTGAATCATTTTTGTCTCATCTCTTTTTTCTTTTTCACATGTCCTCTTTAGTTTGGATCATAAATGTGCTTTTCTGTATTACAGGGTCTATAGCAAGAGCACTGCATGTTTATCTGGGTATAACCAAAAAATTATTTTGATAATATGGTATTATATTTGTATATTTACACAAACATACAAACAAATAAATGCGTGTGTGTGTATGCATATGTATATATGAATACGTACAGAGAGACATAGTAATCATGAATAGACTTAATGATTCATTTATTAAATTTACAGGATTTATGATTACCCTGGATTATTTTACATAGACAACACTTTTGAAAGCTGATTTTGAACAAAGACCATCATAGCAAAGAGGCCTGTGAAGTTGGGACCTGAAATTTCAAACAAATCCATTTTTCTACATGTTTGAAAGAATGAAAGGATTTCATTAGGATTCAAATGGAAATTACAAAGGTGACTTAAGGGTTTCCTTCCTGATTTTGTACCGGGAGTGCGCGCTCTGTTATCACATCCTAGGCGATCTGCAATTCCATTAATCTGACAGTAGATTATTTGCCTTAAATCTCAGAAGCTTAACCATTTAGAGTTTTAAACTCCTGCATCAATCTGCCCTAGAGTCACACTGGGTTGAGTCAAATGGTCAGACACTATCTCATTGGGGAAGAAAAATGACCATGTCTGAGTACCAAGAATAATGATTCTAAAAATGAACAGGTCTATTTCACTCAACTTTGTGAAAGTATAATGGCCAAGTGACACGTGCTGGGAGGGCGCAACCTCCTGCATGTGGAGACAGCGGGGATTTAGCTCTTTGGAAAGATGTGGTGATGCAAATTCATCAAAGATGAATCACATATCACTTTTCAGGAATGAATGGATGGCTAGCCAGAAAGAGACCTTTTGGACATCTTAATAATTATGCCACTTCCCCGCCTTAACACTTTAATTCTCTTCATCCAACAAAAGTACTGTGCGACCCCACTCATTCTCCCCACACACATTCATTCCTGATATTAATTTTTGTTTTGTCATTTAAATAGTATATTACTATTAATAACCGTATTTTTTCTCCACTGGGCAATTATTTTTGCAATCTGGTTAAAGAACTGTAAACTTGTCTGAAAAGTGGTTTAAAAAGATACGTGAATGTGTATGTGAAAGGTATTCTCAGAACTACATAAAATAATAATGTAATATCTTCCATTTATCCTTCCTCACCAAGGCAGTAGGTTCAGTGGTAACGACGGAGTCAACAAAAGCAACATGCCATATTGGTGTTGGTGATACCTCTGCCTAAGTAGCTACATGTCAAACCATTTTCACAGAAGAAGTGTGCTTATAAATGTGCAGTTCTCCACCTCTTTCTGGCATAGCAGCAACAAAGCACAGGTGAGACAATTGATGTGTAAGGAGAAGGGCCCGACAAAATCAATACCTCATCAGGATTTGGACAGTGGTCTAAAAAACTAGGATAACCGGTTGAATTTTTTGTGAATCTGGATATCTCTTTGGTTGATCCACAAAATAAATTCCATAGCACTATCTCTGAATTCCTGCTAAGTCGAGACTTGTGTTGGGACAGGACAAATGAAGGTATAGGCGGAGGACAGACGCACACACTGATCACACTTTAAACCATTACAATCACCGTAGTGAGTCCAGAACATCTGTAGAAAGGGGGATTCCATGTAAAGATTTGCTTTGCCTCTTTTACCTCCTATATTTGTAGTCATCATAAAAATTGTGTCCGATTGTGTCTACATTTTGTTCAGAAGCAGGGCTCAAACATTCCCTACTCTCTAAAAAAGGTTGAAATCTTAGCTGTATGAAGGCTTTGAGGAAATTAATTTCTTAATTAATTAATTATTATTATTTTTTTTTGAGACAGAGCCTCAAGCTGTCCCCCTGGGTAGAGTGCCGTGGCATCACAGCTTACAGCAACCTCCAACTCCTCAGCTCAAGCAAGTCTTCTGCCTCTGCCTCCTAAGTAGCTGGGACCAGGCGCCCACCACAATGCCTGGCTATTTTTTTTTTTTTTATTGCAGCCATCATTGTTGTTTGGCTGGCCCAGGCTGGATTCGAACCCACCACCTTAGGTGTATGTGGCTGTCACCTTAGCCACTTGAGCCACAGGCATTGAGCCAATTAATTTCTGACTAAAAATAATTCATTAGTAGACATGAATGGACTATGATATTCTTAAATTCGTAAATTTCTTCACAAATTTAGACTACTTATCCTAAGTTTTGCCAAAGTAATATAGTCAGATAATATTTTCAATGTATTAAAAATTTTTTTTGTTTAGTATTTATTATATGTCAGGCACAGTGAAAGATACTGGATATATAGTCCAGTATAATCAAAGTATAAATGGTTTCTATGTGACTTAATTTAATTTTTACTTAACTTAAAACTTATTAAAATTTGTTAACACAAAATTTTCTCATGCAAAATACTTTTATAAGCTTTATCTCATTGATTCTTTTTGTAATTCTATGAAAAAGTATAAACAGGTATTATCATTAATTTCATTTTGCTTATGTAAAGAATAGAGCGCCAAATCTTAAGGAAATGTAAAAACAATCTTTTGCTTGTAAGTGGTGGAGTTAGGACTGAAACTGAGTTCTATTGACACTGGATCATACTTTATAGTAGCTCTCTAAAATGTAAAGAAATGTTTTTTCACTTTCTATATCCCCTAAACACTTCTTTCCTTTTATGCTCCTTTTGTGGAAAGTTCCAGTGATATCTCCCATGTTAGTAGTCATGTATTTAATAGAATTTTAATTAATTAACATGTAACATTATTTATAGTGCCCCAGGGTAAAAGGATTGCTTTAGATATGGTTTAAGGCACTTCCTCCTGATAAGTAAAAACATCAATAACCCCTGATGCTGGCCCTTTCATCTGTCCTGTCCCAACACAAATCTCTGCTTAGAAGGACCACGGACACAGACCTACAGAATTTATTTTGTGGACCAACCAAGGAGATACCAAAATTCACTAAAAATTTAACACATTAAGCTAGGATTATTATCATTATTATTATTTATTTTCGTCTTGGCAGGCCTATTAACTGCCTGTTGTAAGACTTAGTCATCTTCGGAGTAGAGCAGTAGATATGCTGAAGAACCATTTCCCCAGATACAATTAAAATCTATTACTTTCTCACTTAAAGTTGAGAAAAATTGATAAAAATCTTACTAGAGCCAGATAAGTGTCATGTCTGCCCACTCTCAATGCCAATAACATAACTTCTTTAATTCTAAGTATTAATAATTTTTAAGAGTCTGTACTACATAAATAACATAGTAAAGGCAATCCTATTTTACTGTCATCATTTGAGTCTCATATGCTTAAATTCCATAAATTGTACACTTGTTATTGCCTTGTATTTTGCTCTGTCTGTATCAACATTTAATGGCACATCATGCAGAAATGAGGTTTTATTCAGACGGGTCCTCAGCAGATGATATAGAGTCTGTTAATTTCCATTTTTCTATTTTGGCCTTAGGCTAAGGTCCATTATATCTAATGGCTAACGAGGAAATTTTGTGGACAATGGCTAATTCTAACTAATAAACTCAAGCACAGCCGTTCTCTAAAGCTCCTTTAAATTAATCTCATTCAACGGCATTTGATAGACATCTGCATTTCCAAAACCAGTCCAATTTGTCTCAAAGTAGCAGCTGAAATTATTACAATTGTTTGGTAAATACCATTTTGCACATTCTAAGCAATTAGACAGTAATCAAGAGATTTTACGTAGTAGAAAATCTTAAATCCCATCCCAGCCAAAGCATACAACTTTGGGAGAAAAAAAATGCATATTTAGCATTGATTAGGAAAGATTTAGTGGAGGATATTTGAGGCAGGCCTTGAAGGATAACTAGGGCTTGGGTAGATATTAATAGAACCCTGGCCGCCGTGAGGGATGTGCTATTTGAGAAGACTTGTCATTAAACTCACTCATGCGGACTGTATTAGAATTCTTTACCCTTGTGTACTCTTTAGAGGTAACTTCACCATCTACGAAATGAAAAGCCATCCTTGGCCTACCTGTAGAAGGGCAGTTAAGTAGAAGAAAGCATGTTAGTAAGTTGAAATAACTGAGTTTTCTTCTTGATTTTATTTCTAATTACATCATTGTCTACTAAAGCAATGGAGAGTCTCTGAAACTCGTTTTCCAAGTCTGCAAAACCAATGATAGGTTAACATTCATTAACCTCCCTCCAGAGCAAATATTCTAGATCTTTTAAAATGATTATGTTTGCTGCCATTCTTTTGTTGTTAAAAAAAAAAAAAAGAAAGAAAACTATTCTGATTTTGAAATTTGAGAGTCTTTTTCATTGTCATTTACTTACATCTCTGGTAATCCTAGATTTAAGGATGATTTGTAGTCATCCACACCATTCCAATTTGATCCATTAGGATTAAGCCAACAGAGACCAGGTTAAAGCAAAAATATGAGAATATCAAGGTGAATTCTGATAATTGGAAATATTTTAAGTGGCTGGCTTGTGAGACTTGAGGCAGAGATATGTAACAGGCAGAACACACTAAAAGGGATATACCTTGTCATGCTAAAGATTTTATATTTAATGTATGGGTATCAATAAAACACTGGAAGACATGCTAAAGGGCAAAACAAAATAAAATTTAGAAAGGTAAATATTTGAAGAGACAGAGTAAGTGTCATCAGAACCAAGACTCAGATATAGCAAAGGCGTTGGAATTATCTGTCTGGGAATTTTAAACAACTATGACTAATCTGCTGAGAGCTGTAACGTGTAAAATAGATAGTATGATAGTACAGATCGGCAATGTAAACAGAGAGATGGAAATTCTAAGCAAGAATGGAAAGGCAAAGCTGCAGATCAAAAGCTCTATCACAGAAATGAGGAATGCCTTCGTTGTGATAGTTAGCAGGCCGGACAAGGCTGAGGAAAGCATCTATGACATCAAGGATATTTTAATAGATACTTCCCAAACTGCAAAATCACAGAAACAAGACAGAGAAAATAAAACGCAAAGGATATAAAATATATTGCACGTAAATATCTTTTATACTCGAAAGATGCAAAATACAGAAAAGAAAAATAACGTATAAACACAGTGGGATAACCACAAAAGGGTCAACGTACCTATTAGTGAAAGTATCAGACTAGAAGAAGGAGAGAAACAGAAGATTTGGAGAAAATAATAACTGAGAATTTGCCTCAAATTGATGTCACCCATCGAACCAAAGATCGAGAACGTTGTAGAACCCAAAGCAGAAAAATACCAAAACTAAAAGAAAGAACAAAAAGACCTGCCCGGCCGGGCATTGTGGCGGGCACCTGTGGTCCCAGCTACTTGGGAGGCTGAGGCAGGAGA
>NW_003852464.1:9227219-9231605 GCF_000181295.1 Otolemur garnettii
CAATGTGCTTTGTATACAAGCTTCCAAAAAATCATGGGCCAAAAAAAAAAAAAAAAAAAAGTGGAGTAAAATATTTACAATGTTAAGAGAGGAGAAAAAAAAAAGCATCAACCTAAAATTCTCTATCTGGCAAAAGTATCCATTAAAAAAGTGGAGAATAAATAAGGAATTTTTGAGGCAGTTATGGAAGAAACTGTTTGTCAGGTAGACTTGCCTTCAAAGAAGTGTTTTTAAAAAGAATTTTAGAGACTGTGAAAGAAAACAAGGTAGGTTGGGTGCTCAGACGTACACAAAGAAAGGAAGAACAGTGGAAAAGGCATAAGATAAGCAATGGTCAAATGAAAAACTCATTTTTTATTAGCAGAACTGACAGATATTATCTAAATAAGAACAGCATTCTATCTGTTTATGTGTGCTTATCTGTGTATATTTACATGTGCTTTTGTATAATTAAAATAAAATGAAGTCAGCAATGATGTAAAAAACAGGAGAGAGAGGAATTGGGATTATTTGTTATTATAAAACACTTGTACTAAGTGTGAGGTGGCATCATGTTATGAAAGGGGACTTGGATTAGTTATAAATGTCTGCTGCAAGCTCTGGTATAACCCTTACAAAATATTTACAAAATATAGATATATATAAATGTGTGTGTGTGTGTGTAAAATTGATGCCAGGGACAAGTAAAACTGATGTGCCAAGAAAAGAGAAAAAAATTAAATAAAATGCTCAAAATGTTCAATTAAAATCGCAAAGGGCAGAAAAAAGACAAAAATAGAAACAAAGAACCCTTGTTCATGAACGCGGTAGCTATTAATCCAACCATATCAATAATAACTTTGAATATCAACGGTCTAAATGTACCAGTTAAAAGATAGTGATTCACCCAAATCAAAAAACAAGACCCAAATATATGATATCTACACACACACACACACACACACACACACAAAATCACTTTAAATAAGAAGACATATATACATTAAAAGGAAGGGGACAGCAAGATACACCAGACTGACATCAACTAAAACAAAGCAGGGGTAACTCTTTAAAAATTTTTCAGACACAGTAGACTTCAGAGCAAGAAAATTTATCAGGGATTCAGTGGCACATGAAAGGTTCCTTTTTTTTTTTTTTTAAATAAAACTTAACAATCCTTGGTGCCTGTGTGCCTAAAAACAAAGCATCAGCGTGTTGGCAGCCTTGAAGGAACTACAGAGAAACAGGTGGACCCGTGACCGTAGCTGGAAACCCCAACATCCGTCTCTCAGAACCAGAATGATTCAGCGGGAAGGAAATCATTAAGGACATTATCAAATTCAAAAACACCACCAACTGATTAGTACATCTGTCGACTCCTTCATCTAACAGCCGAGGAATACGTGTTCTTCTCAAGCTCACGTGGAACATTCACAACAACAGACCACGTTTTAGGCATAGATACACCTTAAAACGTTGCAAAAATAAAACTCCCACAACACCTGTTGCACTAGGACCACAGTGGAGTAAAAGTAGAAATCAATCACTGACAGAAACGTTGGTATAGCAATCTTCAAAACACGGAGATGAAACTATGTATTTATAATTGACACATGACTCAAAGAAGAGAAATTTAAAAATATTTTAAACTCAATGAATATAAAGACACACATGTGTGCAATACAGTGAAACAGTGCTTAGAGAGAAACTGATGACATTACGTATACGTGTATGTATGTGTGTATGCAAGTAGATGCTTCTTTCTGGTTTATCCATCATGAAATTGACTCTGAATTGAATAATCCAGCCTCTAAGGAAGCAAATTACAATTTGTTCAGGTGTTATTAGGTATGTTCCCCTGTTCTTAGAAATTTTCATGTACTTAATCTACATAATGACCTGGGAAGTGATATAGTTATTGATTTATGGGAAACTGAGGCTCAGAAAGTTTTATTAGCTTTTGAAAGGTCACACAGCTAGTAAGAACAAAAAAATAAATTAAATTCTCACCTCTAGGGTAGCAGAGAACTTGATTTTTCAAAAATATTTCTGACTTTATGAGAGTATTTATTTCTCTAGAAATGTTGGCGTATCTAGCATTAGCTGTCTTCACGTGATTTTTAAACTTAAGAGCTCTCTTTCCAGGGAAAGCTCATCTTTTTTTTTTTTTTTTTAATTCCAAGTAGCAATTGTATTTACACTTTCTTTACTGATAAAGTCTCCTGTGGATTTTCTATTTACTTCGCTGCCCAGGGGAGAGAGGTATGTTTGCTGACCTAGTGCTCTGCTTCAGGCACTGACCTTTTAGTACCACTTCAAGTTCAGGGTCCTGGACATTGTCCCCGTCCCACCTGATTTGTTTGTACTCTGTGAACCACTGTTTGCATTTAATTTTGAAACGACTCCTTCTACAATCTTCTCTTCTGGCTGAGGTTTTCTATGCTGTTTTCATTTATACGTCTCATACTTCCCATTTTACTGAAAACCTTTTTTTTGAAAATATAGCCTAAAGTGGAAGAGGTCGACTGGTAGTGAATTCATGTTGGAGCAAAAGAAGAAAAACAAAATCAAAGGGGATGGAAATGTGAAAAGAGATTGAATTACAACAAATAGCCAATTTGCACCAGATGTTGGGATCTGAAATGTTTCCTGAACAGAAATAAAAGAGATAAAGTGAAAGTAAGGAAAATGCTGTAGCATAGGGATTGGAACGGCAACTGCATGGCTAAAACTGGTCTAGATTGGCCATGACGTCCTAGAGACCTAAACATGGATCAAGATGTCTCTATAAATAGGATAGAAGAATATGAATTGATTTTCTGTTTAAATGAGAGAGCGAACACATATACACAGACAGAAGGATCATCTGCAATTTCTTATAATCTTATAAAATGAGAATTTGACCCAAATTAATTTACCTAATACTGTATACATGAAGCAGACTCTCCCACTCATTTGCATTACCAAGGAGACGGCAGGGCTAATTTCTGCCTCACATTAGGTTAACACAGAACCCAATTGCGTGACCAGTTCCTATACTTCTTGCTTTTTAGTTTTAAGCCTGTTTTCTTCTTCCTACTATTCCTTAGAATTCCGGTGACTTCCTCTTTTCCCTTTTAACAAAATCCCCCTGGGCCGGTATCTTAGTTGTTTCCTGCTGCTATGACTGCTATAACCAAGTAAGTGTGACAGATTGGGTAATTTATTATTCATAGTAATTTATTTCTCAGAATTCTTTTTTTTTTTTTTTTTGAGGCAAAGTCTCATTTTGTTGCCCTTTCTAGAGTGCAGTGGACTCATAGCTGCTCACTATAACCTTCAGCTCCTGGGTTTAAGCCGTCCTCCTGCTTTGCCTCCCAAATAGCTGGGACTGTAGGCAGCTGCTACCCTGCCTGCTAAGGGTCCTGCTCTTGCCCAGGCTGGAGTTGAACTCCTCACCTCAACTGATGCTCTTAGCTGGGCCTTCCAGAGGGGCAGGATTACAGGCGAGAGCTGCCACACCCAGCCTTTTATTGTTCTAAAGTTGGGAAATCCAAGATCAGGCCACCTGCAGATTCGGTGTCTGATGAGACCTGTTCACTGCTTCCAATTTGATGCTCTGTTTCTGCATCTTCAGAAGGGGACCCATGTTGTATCTTCTAGTGGAAGACACAGGGAGAAAAGGCCAAAAAAAAAAAAAAAAGAACCAGCTAACTCCCTTGAGAACTTGTATGGGCACTAATCCCCTAATGAGGTTGGAGCCCTCCTGACCTAATCACCTCCTGGAGGCCCCATCACTTAACACCAATGCCAGCAAATGAATTTTGGAGAAACATTCATACATTCAAACAGTAGCAGTCTAACGTTATTAGGCACATCAAAAGCTCATTACAAATGTTACCGCGTGTGTACTGTCCAGGTATTTCATGGTAATATACAGGGTGGCCGTAAAGTTCAAGTGCAGCACACTATTTTAAATTGCACATGAACTTTATGGCCACTCTGTATTAGCCTAAATTTATATAGTCCATCATATACCCCATAATAATCTTCAGTCAATTACAGTAACTCTATATCATTATGATGGAGGTGTCCTGTACAGCTGCACCATTTTTATCTTCTAAACCATATTTTTACTGTACTTCTATGCTTACATACGTTTCACTATACAAACAGTAACCACTGTGTCACAGTTGCCTATAGTATTTAGTACAGTAACGTGCTATGAGGGCTTGTAGCCTGGTACCCTCAGATTAGACCACGCAGTGTAGGTGTGCAATAGCCTAGACCATGTTAGTACACTCTGTAATGATCACACAATGACAATACTGCCTATCAAAGCATTTTTTCAGAATATATCCTTGTCATTAAGTGATCCATGATTGTATACAGAAAATAAAGTTACATTTTTGTTAAAGCTGGGGTACA
>NW_003852464.1:9231903-9232677 GCF_000181295.1 Otolemur garnettii
TTAGCATGAGAAGAAAAAGCAAAAATTCCACATTTAAAAATCTGTACAACTCCAAAAAGTATTACAGAATCCAGAAAAATAAAATATTTTAATTATCTGCTTACTAGTACATGTCTATACATGTCTTTACTATTTTCTTACGTTTTGTAACTTCGTATTCATATCCTAAAAGTTTTATATTATCATAATCTTTAGAGTTAATGGAAATAATTCAGATTTTTTACTCTCAAGGTTGATCATATTTGATCTTTTATGAGGACTTTTTAAAAGCTTCCGGTCTCATAACTCATTATTAGTATATTAATCTGCTAGAGCTGCCATAATAAAATGCCTCAGCCTGGGTGGCTTAAACAACAGAAATTTAGTTCTCCCATTTTTGGAGACTGGAAATCTAAGATCAAGATGTGGTGGGTTTTATTTCTTCTGAGGCATCTCAGCTTGGAGACAGAAGCCATTCCTTTGGGCGTGCCCACTTCTGATATCTCTTCCTTTTATTATAAGGACACAAACCCTATTAGATTATGGTTAAGTTACTCTCATTACTTTATTTTACCTTAATTACCTCCTAAAAGTCTTCTTTTCTTTTCAAATACAGTCACAATGGGAATTAGGGCTTCAATTTATTAATATGGAGGGTACCATTCAGTCGATGGCAATTAGTATTGTTAAGTATCTAATGTCAACTTTTGAAAAATTATCTAGTAAATTTCTTTTCTTTTTTTTTAATTGAATAGTAACTGTGTACATTAATGCACTTCTGGGGTACAGTGTGGT
>NW_003852464.1:9241970-9272114 GCF_000181295.1 Otolemur garnettii
TGAAGCAAATTATCTAACTGAATACAAGCTGAATGCCAAACAATGTGGAATTTTTAAATAAATTATAGCAAATCTGTAGTTAGAAAATGCAATAGTTGATTTAGGTATTGCCTTAGAAGCATGGCTAGAACATGTCATTCAGCAGTGCATAATTCTGCTTGCTACTTTTGAAAAAATCTTAAAACATAACAGAGTAAAATAAGCCATACAGATGTATACAATTATACAAGTTTTAAGACAAAAAAGAAAGTGAAGTTTGAACGCAACAGTACTGAATGGCTGACGGGGCTAAGCACACTTCAGGGTTGGGAGATTCAAAGGTGGGGGGAATCAAACACTACTGACACTTAATTTATAAATGTCTGTATTCTTTGAATTTTTACAAATATGAGTTCATTTTCTAATTAAAATTAAGAATAGAGTGAAACACACGCACACACAACAATAGCACCAAAAGAAATTGCTATTGAATGAATCATATCCATTCAGGCACAAATTAATATTTTTTAATGTGCAGAAGTTTGACTGCAGGCAGAGAGCAAAGAGAAAGGATTTATGAATCTTTTCATGTAAAATTAATGATGCAGTATAATGGGTAGTATTTTTACTTTAAAAGAAGGTATCACAATGTGATACTTTATTACTATTCCATTTTAATTGCTCTATCTCTGTGTGCTTTACTGTGAATATTTTGGTTTTGAGTTCTTGACCCTACGCAACTTCATTATGAAGTCAGTTTCCTTTTCATAGATTAGAAAACGCTACAAATCAAAGGGATGAATTATAAACAAAATGAATTAAAACTTCCCCTCGTAAATTTTCTCATAATTCCTCTTTGTGCTGGCGGAACAAAGTGCGCATTGAGTAATTTAGTCTGAAATGAATGCATGAAAGAAAGAGCTGCAAAGTTATTTCAAAAAGAAGTGTAGGGGAACCATTTCTTCCGTTAGTCAATTAGAGAAATCAAGAACCATATTATCTCTTTAAGGCTAAACCATCAAATAGTATAACCCTGGACCCAGAAAAACACCATGTTACGACATCATAGAATAAATATGAAGTATGATTTATAAAATTAGTAGTTTCTCTTGAAATATTACAACATAAACAGGAGCATAGCATTTTAAGAATAATATTATATCAAGCCTTCTTATTTCCTTAATATCCCTCTCATCCTTCAAGATCCAGCTGACATTTCAATCTTTTCTATGACATTTCTCCTGTCTCAGGATTTTCACTAATATGGGTACCCTCTCTCTATATCATTAATCCCCCCAATGTACTGCATTATGCTGTTAGCTTCCTATTGCTGCTCCTAAAACAACAGAAATTTATTATCACACATTTTTGGACATCAGAAGTTCAAAACAAATTTCACCCAACTAAATTACTCAAGTAAAATCTGGGGCATTAGGGGATTATATTTCCCTGCCTTAGCCTACTTTATAGATTGTTCACAGTATCATTACTGTATCACCCCAGTGTATTTTCACGACCATCACATTTTCTTTTCTTTAATTCTGACCCTTTTGTTTTCCTCTCCTAAGGACACTTGAAATATGCCTGAACCTATGGAGATGATCCATGCTAACTCACACTCCCAAATCTTTACATTAATCACCTCTGTCGTGTAGATCACAAATTCACAGACAATTAGGATGTGGACGTGTTTGGGGGATCATTATCTAGCTTACCTAAATTCCTCCCAACATAAGATGCAATAAGAATTGCATCTTACATTCTCTTCCTGTTTATTGCATTTCTTTCTACTCCATGTACATGTTAATTTGAAAAAATTTTCATTATTGTCTCAAGCTTTAAGACTCAGTTCTTCAAGTCATTTTTAATAAATTAAAATTAGGCTCTTCCACATCATTCATTTATCTTATATAAAGAGTACAGATAACTTTCAGGCTGCCATATGTAATGATCCATCTCCATTCTGATCCCACTGGATGTCACACACCTTAGCCTCAAGCTCTCTTGTCCTTGGCTTCCACACAGCTGACTTTTCACTCTATTTGAGTATAATGTAAAAGAGTTTCTTTCTTTAACACTTAAATTAGACCTCTCACCAACTCTCTATTCTAACTTTCAGTCATAATAATCTCTCAAATTACCTTTATTAATCGTTTGTTGACTTAATTATACTCGCGCGCCTCCTCCGCCAATAAAATCAAAAGTCTATGAAACAAAGATACCAGATCAGCCAGGCACAGTGGCTCACAATGTAATCCCAGCACTCAGGGAGACCAAGGCAGGTGGAATGCTTGAGCTCATGAGTTCTAGACCAGCCTGAGCAACAGCTAGACCCTGCCTCTATGAAAAATAGAAAAATTACCCAGGCTAGTGGTGCACACCTTTGGTCCCAGCTGCTTGAGAGGCCGAGACAAGAGGATTGCTCAAGCTCAAGAGTTTGATGTTGCTTTGAGCTATGATGCCAGGACACTCTACTCTGGGTGACAAATTGAGATCTGTCTCAAAATTAATTAATTAATTAAGATAAAATAAAACAAAATATAATAAATAGAAATCACATCCACTTTTATTAGTGCTTTATCCGAAGCATTAAGCTGTGCAAATATCTTAAAGAGTGAATGATTGTCTTATATCATTTTTGTATAATGGCTTTATTGAAATTTGAATGATGGTAACCAATAAATATGTTTTCCCTTTCCCATTCTTTCTCATAAAGGTGACTTCTCTTTCTTCTTTTCTTTTAAGTGTATTTTATAAATTTTTTCAATAAAATTAATTTAGAGCGATATTTTTCTATAATGAAGCCTATTTGTGTAAATTAATACATAATTGTGTAAATTACTTGAATCCAGAAAAGAGTTTGTGTAAAATTAAAAGCAAACTCCAAGATTGAAAAGGAATGGGATAGCCCAAAAAGAGTGATAAAATATGTAATATATATGCACATATGTACTTATGGTAGGTACAGATATAGACAGAAGCTAGAAGCATGTGTGTACACATACATGTGTCTATGTGTGTATATAATGTGTGTATAATGCACACACATGTATGAACATATGTCCCAATGAAATTTTTTGTGCTTATCATCTAATATTATCATCCCATATGGATTTCTGTGGTTATCTGCAAATATATTTAACTATGAAAGAGAAATTTGTTTTTAGTGTGTGTCTGGTTTTGCTACTGGAATAGTATTCATTAAGTAGTGATTCATTATCACTACTTGAAACTTCAGCTTAAGTTATTTATTTATCTATTTATTTATGGACAGAGTCTCACTCTGTTGCCCTAGGTAGCATGCCGTGGCATCATCACAGCTCACAGGAACCTCAAACTCCTGGGTCAAGAGATCCTCTTGCCTCAGCCTCTTGAGTAGCTAAGACTACAGATACGCACCACAATGTCCAGCTACTTTTTCTATTTTTAGTAGAGACCAAATCTTGCTGTTGCTCAGGCTGGTCTTGAACCCTTGAGCTCAAGAGATCCACCTGCCTCTGCCTCCCAGGGCACTAGAATTACAGGCATGAGCCACTTCAGATAAATTATCTTTGAAAGGAATTAGTGTTATAACCTGACAGTTCAGATTATAATGTTATCATACATTTTGTAATAGATGTTCAAATATCAAGAAAAGTTTCTTCCTGATCTCCTGTAGGTTAAATTCATGGTGAGAACTTCTGCAGTTAGCAATGACAAGAGAGAAAATAAGCTGAAGTTTCAAATTGTTACTAGTGCATAATAATTAGTAAAATGGACACAGAGGAATGTATATAACTGAGGCTTATCAATTAAAGGTGTTCTAAGTGTCCTGCATCATAGAATTTCTAGGAAAAAACGTCTAATTGGTGATTTTTTTTTATATTACAATTTGGAAAATATTGAACAGAGGGGAGATAATATAATTAAAGGTATCTGAAACATTGATTAAAAAAACAAAATACATATTAGAAGGAACTATTTTGATTTAATAGGAACTTATGGTTTAATATTTTAAATACATAAGTTCAATGAGGAACTATGCATCTCATTTGTATTTTCCCTAAGGGCTACAAGTCTGTGCAGTGATTCTCCAAGTGTGTTTCATTAAACTCCTGGTGTTCTAGCGGCCCTCTCAGCGAGTACGCACGGTGATGGCAGGCTGGGCAGGGTGGCTCACGTCTGTAATTCTAGCACTCTGGGAGGCTGAGGCAGGTGGATGGCTTGAGCTCAGGAGTTCGAGACCAGCCTGAGCAAAAGTGACATCCCATCTCTACTAAAAACATAAAAAGTAGCTGAGGGTTGTGGTAGGCACCCGTAGTCCCAGCTCTAGGGAGGCTGAGGCAAGAGGACTGCTTGAACACAGGTGTTTGAGGTTGCTGTGAGCTATGTTAATGCCCAGGCACCCTACCAGAGTCAACAGAGTCAGCAGAGTCAGCAGAGTCAGCAGAGTGAGACTTTGTCATTAAAAAAAAGAAGTCAAAGATATTTGTAAAACAGCACCGAGACACTACTTGTCTTTATCACTGCAGGAACATTTGCTGTGATGCTGCAGAACCACTAGTCAACACTTCTAATGTCTTAGCAGGGATTACAGCAGTGGACTGAATTGCACTAGGGTCCCTCTGTTCTTCACTGCCTGGTTATTGCAGAAACACATCCTTGCAGATTCCCTCTGTCTCTCTCTCTCACACGCACACAGACCAGCTGCCGTGAAGAATTTTCTGTACGGAACAGTAAATGTTGCTATTTTATAAGCCCTCGACCCTTCAGGCGCTCTATGATGGACAGGGATGTCTGTAGGAAGCATCTCTGTTCCGGACTAACGTACACTGTTTATTCAGTGAAAATCACCATGTGATTTTATTCCAAGAGGGACCAGCTACTCTTTTCAAAGACTACCGTTTATGGAAAACAATACTGACAAAAATCTGGCTATTTTGGCTTAGGTATTTGGCAGACATTATTTTACGGAAGAACAAAGTGAATCTATTACTTTTTAAAGATAAACAGTGACAGTATTCATTACCACTGGTAAAATTCAAAATTTGAACCAAGAATTAACATTTTAGAAAACATGCCTGGCCTATCTGAACTTGACCGATACCCAAGACTTTGAAGATTTTCCTGCTACAATAAGTACTAATGTTAGCAATTTTTACCTTGTAGTTGAAGGTATCTGAAATATCAATAAAGGTTCATTGATGTATCCTGCATTTTCTCATTTTCATTTTTATTATTTTTCTTCGAGACTTGGTGTGACCTCAATGCAACTCCTAACCAGCACTCCCAGTTCTAGTCTACCAACATCTTTTAGAAAAAGTGACTTCTTTTAGAAAATACATGTAAGCCAGTGAAAAGTAATGTCATGATTACATGCTTAGGTAAAATATCCATTTTAAGTTCAAGATAAACCAATGGATTTTATATCACATCACATGAGAAGTTTCAGATTCCACATCTCAAGAAACTTTAAGAAATTATCACAGGATAGTTTGGTTTGGCATCAAAAGAAAAACATTCAAAATTATCTAAAAGTGCCATTAAAATATCCCTCCATTTTCAAAATATTTGTCTATAGGAGGCATCTTTTAAAATATAAAATACTTCAGCCAAAACATTATTCCACATTGCATGCAGACACAGATAGGAAAATCAAGGTCATTTTGATCCTGAGTATTCTATTAATTCAGAAATTAAGGGGTCTTAGAAAAACATATGACAGTGCACTGGTGGCACTTTTTTTGTTCTGTAAATATAGTTATTACTTTATGACATATACATACATTACATTATCATATTATTGGTTTATTACTCTTTATAAATAGTCGGTAAATATATGTATTTTTATTTTTAATTAAAGAACACTTTAAAGTGTTTAAACCAGTTTTAATTCAACCTCAATAAATATCAGTAAATATAATACAAATGCTCTTTTGAGTCTTTAGTAATTTTCAAGACTGTGTAAAGATCTTGAGAATAAGATGTGTGACAACACGTGTTGACAGTGATAGTTTTAAGATACTAGTGAAGTTCAAAGAAAAATCAATAGTCTTAAACATTTTAACAACAACAGAAAAATACATGGTGAAGCTACTCTTCCGGAAGGTAGCAACTTCTACCAGCTGACTACACTCAAACAACACAAACGCACACCCATAAAATGGAAATGTATTGGTTTATATTTATTGGTTTGCATGTATTCATTCAGCTTTGGTCAAAATGGGTAAAAGTGAGGGCAAGACAAATACTTCTAAATTTTCAAGCATTATATGAACTAAATAGGATTATATGAACTATTGCATGAATCTCCTTCCTGGAATATTGTGATACTTGGGTTCGCTGTGACTATGAAAAGGCATTTCATCCACATCAGCCTGATTACAGGCAGGTCAACCATGGAGTATGTAGGTCAAATAAAACCATCTGAGCACAGGCCACAGATTGATGAGGGATTCACATAATTACTTTAACAAACACAAATAGAACATACATTTACTTAGCCAAGAATTGGTAAATTGAAAGAATTAATTCTTCAATTGAAAGAATTAAGAATTAAGACAATTCGACTTTGAAACCAGTTGAGATTCTTTCTACATTAACTTACTCTCAGTATAAAGTTTCTCTTTGTTTTATAATCTTTGTTGCAGGTGGGCGCATTTCGATGTGTATTATGTTAAGCTGCTAGACTTTTAAGTTTTTAAAATGGTTGCAAGTTTTTCACCAGAGAATTTCTAAAGGCATCGGATTCTAAGCATGGATCATAGAATATAAACACAGCGGCATGCAGCGGTGATGTCTGGTTCCATGTTGGTGTGACGCTTCTGTTGGCTCACAGAGGATTTTGTTCCGCTGATTTGGCGGCAGGTTGGTCCAGGTCACATTTTAACAAGTTTCATTTCAGCTAACAGACGTGTTATCATTCTCTAGAGCTTTCTTCACGACACAACATTTTCCAGTGGGAGAGAGAGTATGTGTATATGTGCGTGTGTGTGCGTGTATGAAATGCTACTCATATTCCCGAGTATTCAATAACCAAGGTCACTTTTAAAAGCATGTCCTTTAGTATTGATAGAGCTGTCTCTTCTGGCTTGTTTCTCATAAAATATGGGCTAATGGATGACTACAGGTGATTTTTAAAGTAAGAGCATTCGTCAGAGATTAAAGCGCTATCACTTTCCTCGCCTGTGTGACGAGGACATGCCCGTGTGACGTGTGACATGTGACAGATGGTCTCGCCCAGTGTCAGGAGCCCTTCTCTGTGTTTGAATGCAGCATCTTGGACCACATGAGAAATAAAATCAATATATGAGAACATGGTGTCGCACAGGTCTATTGGAATAAGTTGTAGACGTAACAGTTTTTAAGTGGTCTCTATGTAACAAATGCCACCAAGCAGTACTAAGACTAATTTTTGCCTCCTAGCGACGTCAGGCAGGTGACTGGTAAAGCTCTGTGTGGTTTGACAGGGTTGGAAAGCGAGCTCAGAGAGTTCAACACTTCACGTGAGTCATCTACAGAGATGTCTTCTCAATGGGGTGTACTGTATCCTCTCAAAGTACACCTTGAACTCCCGACCCCCAGGATCACCTAATGTAACTTTATTTGGACAAGAGATTATATCAGGTGTAGTTAGTAAAGGTACGATGACTGGACTAGGATGGGCTCCTGTGTCTATGTGACTAGTGTCTATATAAATGGTTTGTAGCATTTATTATTTAGAAACCATTTTGAAACTATTTATTTATTTATTTATTTTATCTTTGAGACAGAGTTTCACTTTGTCACTGTTGTTAGAATGCTGTGGCATCATAGCTCACAGCAACCTTCAACTTGGGCTCATGTGATTCTCTTGCCTTATCCTTCCAAGTAGTTGGGACTACAGGTGTCCACCACAATGCCCAGCTATTTTTAGAGACAGGCCTTGCTCTTGCTTAGGCTGGTCTCAAACCTGTGAGCTCAGGGAAATCCATCTGCCTTAGCCTCCCAGAGTTGTTCCTGGCCCAAATCTTCTTTTTCTTTTAAAGACAAAATCTCACTTTGTCGTCCTGGGTAGAGTGCCGTGATGTCATCAATCACAACAACTTCACACTCTTGAGCTCAGGTGATTCTCCTGCCTCAGTTTTTCATTTCTAGTAGAGACAGGGTCTCACTCTTGCTCAGGCTGGTCACCCAGAATGCTGGGATTACAGACATGAGCCAGTGCTCCTGGCCTCACTTAAAAATTATTAAGTCTACAAGTTATTTAATAGACCTCTGCTCTATACCATATCCCCATGTATTGATTTTATTTCTTGCATGATGAAAGATGTTGCAGACAAAGACAGAGAGAGAGAGGCCTTGAAGTTAGATGAGCTCATCTGTCCCACGTCAGACTGGCATCTTCTCACACACGTGAGAGAAGCAGTCGCCCTTTAATCCCTGACTAATGCTCTGACTTTATGAGAGATGAGATGAAAAGACATGGAGATAATGCCTGGTAAAGATGGAGGCTGAGGTTAGAGGGTGGAGTCTAAATGTCGAGGGTACCAAGGGTTGCCAGCCTTCAGAAGAAGCTGGGGGAGAGACACAGACTCTCCCTCAGAACCCTCAGATGGATGTACTGATGCCGATACCCTAATTTCTCACTTCTAGCCTTGAGAACGAGATATATTTCTCTTACTTAAGCACCCAGTTTGGGGTACTTGGTTACAGAAGCCCTGGGAAACTGATCCACGTGGATTCCAAGAGGATTATTGTACTCTGAAACGGGGAAAGAGAAATGAGACGTGTAATTTGTTAATGCAATCTTCCGTTAAGTTATGACTTATGTATTACCTTTTGTAGTGAGAGCAGGGAGGATCATATAAAGATATTTTTTTTTCCTCCAAAGACCTCACAGTACATTCTAGATTAAAATTCAGAAGTACTAAAGATGCTTGCACTTGCAGTTATACACATGGGCGCAAAATTTACATGTGAAGAAAAACGTAGTGGGAACAGGCCATGGAAAACCTTGTGTCACGTTCAGAGTGATCAAGTGGTAGAAAATATGGTCTCTCCAGGCTGAGAAAAGAGAGAAGTGTTAAGCTAAACAGCCAAAGTTAACCTGAACTGATGGTCGCCAGGACTGTTACAGCCAGTCTGACCCAGAATAAAAGGTGTTACTCAAATTCTATTACCTAAAAGCAATAGATGATTAAAAAAAAAAGTATTTTTTAATAGATATTGGTAATCTCACATCTGGCTTTTCTGTAAGATCATCAACCAACACCGTGGCCGGGGAGGGAAGACCCCCCTTCTCCTGGCAGAACTCTTACCTTTACCTGTTAAACGGACCCTTTTTTCTGACTGGTAAATGGTTGAAAGGTTCATCTTTGAGGAGGGGAGTAGAAGTGGGAAAACATTCAGAAACCAAGTCTGTTTTCACTGGAAACTGCAAAAGTTGAACATGACTTGTCAATTGAGGAAAATCTTTGATTCTGACACTTGATTTACAGAAATGACTTAAAGGAATACATTATTGCCTTGATTCAGTTCATGTTTTTCTATCATAAGTTTATATTTTTTGACCATTTTGTGACTCCATTATTCTAAAGTTATTCCAAAAGGATGGCATTTACTGTGAATCATTATTTAAACCACCAGTTCTTTGTATCAGGGTTAGTTTTTCATTTAATTTTCCCTTCAGTACTTGAATGAAGAAAATCTCATAGTCCTCTGGGAACACAGTACCAGGAAACTTTTTTGATACTGTATGGATCTCACAAAATGTGTGAGTGCCCATTCTTTCCATGGTAAATATTGTAAAAATTACTGCTGTAAAGAACTGTGAACTCGAGATGGAAAGATGCTTCGGAGATCATCCAGTTCCTCCATGGGTATTCTCGGTGTGTGAACAAACCCGGCTGTGAGAAGAATTCACACAAACTAATACTTGTTGATTGTCCAGGATGTAGCAGCCTTTGGTCCAGAAATTTTACTCATGTTATTCCAAGTAATCCTTAGTACAAGTTTAATTATCTGTAATTTATGAGTGTGTGAACTGCAATTCAGATAAGTTAAGTGACATAGTAAGGGAATACGGGAATTAGTGGCAAATAAACAGACTTTCCTGATTCTCTATACTGTGACTAGGGCACATATTTTTTTAAAAATCCAAGTTAAAAAATCAAAGTTGCCAATGGAAACAACTCCTCTTATTGCTTTTCTTCCACATAGAGGCCCCATTATAGATATTTAAGTGGTTGTAAACATAGGGACTTTGTGGTTTTAATTTTCTGCTTTTAAGTAGCATACATTTTCAATTCAAAAAAATATGCTTTCGTATTTCACTCAATTATAACGTGAAATTTATACATGCTTCCTTTTTATCAATATAGTTTTTCTACCTATACTACAAAATGAAATTGTCTTTTTGGTATGCTCATTTATTTAGTTATTTCAAATACATCATAATATAAAGTTTTATGTTTCATACTATTTTGTATGATTGAAATTATCATGCCAAAAATATAAAACACTTAAGAATCATGTTTTTCCAAAACAATAATGTAAAAAACTATTAGTTCTCCATTCATCATGCTAATTATTGGTTACCCCTTGGTATTGAGAATTTATAAATATAGTTGTATTTCTAATTTCTAAAAACAAAATTCTATTATTTAATTCTGCTCATTATTATTTATGAAATTCTTTATAACTTGCATTTTCCCTAGTTAATTGTATCTATATATTTAGTTTATAGAGAATTGACATTTTCCTGACAACAGAATTTCTACTAGTTGCAGAAAGATTAAATTATCTATTTATTAATAAAATTCATAAAATTATTTCAGGAGACAGCTATTATTGTGTATGTGTATTTATATATGTATGTTTATAATCTCGAATTGATACATTATGCCATAGACTGCATTTGAACATGACTCTGTAATAATCCTGCTGGTTTCTCTATCTAAAGCCTCCTCTTTTATTTATCTATGTAAATTGAATATCAAGGCGAGATTTCTGGGTCTCCCAAGTCCCTAAGAAATTTAGACATAAAATTATCTACTCCTCAAACACTTATTAAATACTATCAATACCTAGACTAAGCACTCTGAAATATAAACCCCAATGGCCATTTTGGATTGTAATTTTCTGGCAATACTAACCCTGTTTGATTATATTAGGAGAAATTTTTGCGGTTAACTTTCAACTATTGTCTGTGCTCCTGACACATGAACCAGCAGCAGCATATGCTCTGCGTATTTGTAACTGACAGTGCCTATGGCTCCATTTAGGTTTGATTCATCCGTCATGTCATCTTCTGAAAGTACTAGAAATAGCAGTGAAGCTAGAGTGGCTTTTGACGTCCTTTCACACTCCCATAAGGTTATTGCACATCCATTAACTTGAATGACAAAGGAAATGTCATCTGAGTTGAGTGAATGGACGCCAGGAGACTAAAAGCCCTGTTGTCTCAGGTGAAGGGGCGAGGGTGCAGCCTTGGGGGCTGGAAATTTCTAATGCTTTCTCTGTGCAGTCACTTACGATGCAGTCACTTACGATCCTTCCAGATTTATGGGAAGGATGATCATCGACCACTAAATAACACGACATCTATAACCAGACCTCAGGTTGACCTACCTTATTCTTCATCTGTTTCTTACTGATGGTCTCTGTCTCATAAATATCAACCACCTACGGATGTGAAGTCACAATGGGGACAGGACAAAGCCAGGTGCCCAAGTAAAGATACACTTTGAAGAATGTGAGAAAGATGTCACAATTCTGAGTGTGACATTGGAGCAAAATTGGTGGAGTAGAAGCGGGGGTGCAGGTTAGGAGTCACATTTAGGTAACACTAAGTCTAATAGAAAAATGATAAAAATGAAAATGAGAAAATGCAGGATATTTTATGTCAATGAATCTAATAAGCAATTTAAAAAACAGCTAGAAATAAGAACACATGGAATGAATAGAAATGATGGAGAAATATCTGAATACGTGTGGTCTCCTTGGGTAAAATGAACTGAAAGTCCAGTGTGCTAAGAAAAGGCTTTGATAACATGAGGGCCTGTGTCACCTAGATACATTGTTTTTGACACATCCTATGTAGTTTCTGACATGCCCTTTCTGCAAGTTAAAAATTCAGAATTCAGGGTCTCATCACATCTAATGAATCATGAATTGTTAAAGATGAAGTCTGGGAATCTTGATTTGGACCAAGCACATAGTTGAGTCTTACTGAGATTCATTGTGACATACCAAGATCTCAAGCTCTCCTTCGCTCAACCATTTCCTCCTGCCCTCACCATCTTCCTTCACCCCAGCACTTACTGTAATCTCCACCACATGGTGCAGCCAGGTCGGCCGTGGAATAGACGTTCCAGAGACTTGTGCATAGAGGAAAGACATATGATGGAAAGCACACATAATCTAAAGTAGCCAATGTGCTAAGAGAGAACAAAGTGGCTTTGCAGAGATTTTAAAGCACTGATATCTTTCCATCACTATCACTTAGGATGTTGACGATTAGTAGATAGGATACTGGCAGGTACATGTAGTAGAAAATCTTTTAAAAGGAATCTCTGAGTAAAATAAAAGGAAATTTTTCTTCTGACAAATCTGGAGACAAAAGGAGTTAATATATAGGAGGCAAAACAGATGAAGACCAAGGGGGTTGAATATTATTAAATTTCGATCCAGAATCAGTATGTAAATAGCATGTAAACAAAAGTAAACGCTATGCAAATAATATAGTACAAGCGAAAGTCTCCTTTTCATGGTTGGGGTTCAAGTTCAGTCTTTTGAATAAAATCCCACAAAACCCAAAGGCATCACAAAAACTTTAAATCATGGTCTTTCTTCCATAACCTCCCATTACTGTTTATAAACCAGCTTTAAGGAGAAGTTTTACACTAATTTCCATTCATCATACTGAAAGTAAAATGTAAAATAATATTTGTAGAACTGTGAAGTATTGCTTTGAGGTTACATTTATACTCTTCATAGCTAGGACTTAGTTTTGAATTCTTTTTTCATAATATACCACCTCACAAAAACCAAAACAATTACTAAAATCAACAATTTATACATTTGCTGATTATTTATGTATATCATAAAATTGATGGGTAACATCAGCCAAGTCTGTGACGACATCGATACTAATAATGAACATTTATTTCTGGCATGTATCCTAAAGGAATTAATACAATTTTTATTATTTGACAACTTGAAAATATCCTTCATGTTATTTGATTGTGATATCTTGTGTTTTCTAAATCCAGAACAGGAGAGCAGGGGGAGACGTGCTTTGAACCCTTGGCACAGCAACTCCCCCACCAGTCCCCGTGGTTCAAAGGCAGGTGAACCAGGTGGTGGCAGTCGCCAGCACACAGCAGTCAGCTTTGCCAATGTTTGGTGGCAGCAGCAGCAGCGTAAACATCCTTTTGCCCAGTTCGGTGATTGGCAGGGCTACCCCAGCAGCAGTGGCGGGAACTGGGGGCTGCTGCTGTACATTCCGCCTGGATCTCATGGCAGCTGTGATGGGAGGGCCACCCAGGCAGTGGCAGCAGCCACAGCGTCCATGGAGACCTTCTCTGCTTCAGTCCCCCAGCAGAAGTGAGGACACATATACCTGCCCACAAGGTGCAAGAGAGCCCCCAGCTGCCCAACAGGGGTAGTGGGGAGGTGGCAGTCACGGATCTAATCCCAGGTATGTACTGCGCTCTGTGGCTGGGACCTCTAAATGGCCACAGAGCCTGGGGTTAGATACCAGCAGGATGGCACTGTGCCTTGTATCCGGAGTAATGCTGCCCCACAGTCTCTAGTCAGTTCTCTGTATCCGAGCGGAGCCTGCTGCAGTGGAGGGAGTGCCAGGGAAGCCAGAGCCCCGTTCTCTCCTCTGTTCCTTCCCCACTCGCAGGTACCTCCTCTGGGCAGCTTTGCTTTCTCACTTCTCCTTGAGCGTCTCCCATGGCCTCTCTGTCCATTCCCAATGTTCTCTCCTAGCTGATGTATCTAAAGGCTAATTTATCCATTCATAGCCCTTCATGCTCTCCGTGAGAGTGGTGTGTGCAGACTATTGCTGGTCCTACCATCTGGACCCTGCATGCTCCAGCTGCCTGATCTTTGTCATCCAAAATCCCTTGTTGGTGTTACCCCTAACCAGGAAAGTCGCTTTTCTAGGGAGCACCGGGCGATTTGTAGATAAGTCAGATATTTACTATTAATAATACTAGGTGACTTAGGAATTAGAAATAGCAGCCTTTCATTATAGAAACAAACATTATTTTTAAAAAAATCAATTGGACCTTTGGCTCAAATGACCTGCTCAATATTTTACCAGTGACTTGTGGCACATGGGTTTTTAAGTAGACTTTTGCTGCTAATGCCTCTCACATACTTTCATGAAGAAGTACTTCACCTTTACATTAAAAAGAAAAATCAATGTTCTTTGTCATGGTTTCACTGCTAGAATGACTTGAGGGGTAATGTGAACTGATTTTATGGAGATATAACACCTAGGCATTTTAACAAAGTAGGAAAATATTCCATAAGACTCCTCGCCTCATTTGGCATGTATATTAGCATAGCACTTCACATCTATTAAGAGCACGGCCATCACTTTTATTAGTTAAAGGTGAGTAAGGTCAATATTATTTCTTCCTGTTTTTTTTTCCCCAAGGAAAATATTTAATCACAGAGAAATGAAGTGATTTCAGTCATGTAATAAGCAAGTGCTGATTTGTGAGTTCTCTTGTCAGCTTTAAGGATATTGTCCACTTATTACACTCGCTTAAATTGACGCCAAATATCTGTCTCGTTGTCACGAAAGAATGAGGAAAAAGTTCCCAAAGATCACGCTTAAAGTCACCGCTGTTTTAGGCCCCTGCCTCCATTTAGAGAGAACCTATAACAAATAAGCAAACAAACAGAAAACTAGAGGTGAAACTATTGAATAAGCTGTAATTGTTATTTTCTTTAGTTGTTTCCCTTCTTACTACACAGATTATGCCTGAGATGCTCTAGATTCATAGAATATTAAGAAGTAGGGAGAGGGCAGTGCCTGTGGCTCAATGGGTAGGATGTTAGCCCCATATTCGGAGGGTGGCAGTTTTTAACCGGACCCTGGCCAAACTTCAAGAAAAAAAATAGACAGGCTTCGTGGCAGGTGCCTGTAGTCCCAGCTACTCAGGAGGCTGATGTAAGAGAATTGCCTAAGCCCAGGAGTTGGAGGTTGCTGTGAGCTGTGATGCCACAGCACTCTACCAAGGGTGATAAACTGAGACTCTGGTTCTTAAAAACAAACAAACAAAAAAAAGAAGTAGGGAGAGAAATAGAGGACTGTAACAACTGATTTGGGATTGAACTGTAGACTAAGATGATTGCATTGCTAGATACACACTCTAAGCTGTCAAAATAATTAATTACTAGGTGTCATTCTAAATTCTAGCAAAATCTGCTTTCTGAAAAATTTATCCAAAATTTAGCTGTGTTAGGGTAAGGATGAAATTAGCCAGAGATTGGTATCAGGAAGGATCATCATCAGGTCCAGAATTTCAAGCAAAAACAAATAATTCTAAAGAATACTCCTTGGTCCAAAAAATAAATCATTTACTTTGGTACAATCTGAGATAGTTACGGATTTTCCAAGTAAAGAGATTGCAGATGTTAGCAAAATTGAGAAGCAGAATTTCTGGAGCTATTTCACGGTCGATGTGAAAGCAGAGTAGTCTTGTCTAAAGTGTCTAAAATTATTCAAAGTTGGTCATACATGTTGGACACTTACTGTGCTGTCAGAGGAAATTATGCAGGGAATAGGTAAGAAAAAAATCATGATTAAAATTAAGTCTGTGAATTAATATATGCAAAAAGCACTTTGGAAATGGCATCGTTGTAATATGCCTATCTTTTTCTTAGAATTACTTTTATTTAATATCCACCATTTGTCTTCCAAGTTTATTGCTAGTGCTCTGGTTTACCAGCAATACCGAAATGAAAGTTTATTGGATGAAATGGTGTGGCACAGAAAGAGCAAAAAATCCTTCCCAGTGACATTGTCACCATGGTTTTTGTTTTAGTCTACAGAATACTTTTTCCCTTTAGACCTAGAGTTGATCTTCCAAGATGTAGACTACGGGTCCCTCTTCCCAACTTTATACGTTACAGAAAAACACTGAAGAAGAGTAGAAAAAGTTGTGAGAAACTGAAGTCTTATCTTTTCTTTGTCACAACAAAAAAAACAAAAACAAAAACAATTTACCTTAGGCAAATCAATTAACACGCCGGAAATTCAGTTTCCCCATCAGAAACACAGAAATAATGATATCTTCTGTGTGCCTCAAAGAGTTTTATTTTTTATAAAATTCATTGAATTAATGACAAATGGGCTAATATCCAAGCCCCATAGCTACCATCAAAGAATATATGTGGTGGGCTCAGTCAGAAGACGTGGAACTTAGCAGGTTTAACCTGTAGATTTTAAGACATCTACCATATCTAGTACTTTGTTGTTGCATCAAGAGGAAGGAAAGCAGTTTTACAACAGGATTCTACTAAAATGTATTTCTTAGATACCACTCAAACTACTAAAGATTTATATAATCATCACAATTATAGGCCAGTCTATTGACCTAGTGTCAAATATGCTGATACTTAGAGGTAAAGAAAGAAAAAAGATCAGATTAGAAAATACATTTAAAAAATAATTTAAAAAAAAGTATATGACCAGTGACCAAAAGAAGCTACTGAGTGACTTTGATCATGGGAATGGTACAACTTTTCCTCACAACTTTTTCTACTCTACTTTAGTGTTGCTCTGTAATGTATAAAGTTGGGAAGAGGGACCAGTAGTCTACATCTTGGAAGACCAAATCTAGGTCTAAAGGGAAAAAGTATTATGTAGACTAAAACGAAAATCATGGTGACGATTTCACTGTGAAGGATTTTTGTGACTTGCATATGTCACTTGGAGAGAAAATTGCAAAGATGCTAACACACAGTCAAATGAATGTTAGATTAATTCTATGAGTGACAATAAGGTTTAATCTAGGGCCATTAACAAGAAACCTGGAGAGAATGAAATAATACTTAATGGATAGGAGAGAGAAATTCGATAGTACTTATTGATTGGTTGAGTGTGGTATATAAGGGTGAGGAAAAAATCAAGACTAATGCACATGTTTTGGTGTGGGAGCTGGCAGTGCTCTTCAAGGATAAGGAGCCAGTAGAATACCAGGTATGACAGGCAGTAGAGTTAACTCATCCAATTTAGGCTTTTATAGGTAGAGATACTCACAGGCTATGAGGAAGAGGTATTTAGTTCATATTTATATATATCTATGTAGTAGTTGAGATTAAGAGAGAGCTTTGGACTGGGTATAAGAACTGGGAATTATAATCATATGGGAAATATACAAGGTCAGAGACTGAAGTTCAAGAACGCATCCTAGAAGTGCTTTGTACTTCACTTCTCTCCTTCTAGGTACTCCTCTTGGGAAACTATGCACTGATCCCAGCACCAAGTCCGTCCTTCAGAGCAATTTTGGAACTCTTTTTTCTGGAATGGCCATCAGAGTTGTTGTCATACTAAATAAGACAATTAAATTTGTGAACTCATCCTGGAAAAAAATGCTGCATCCCTCATTGTTGCATTGCTGAATATCACTACTGTCACAAGATGGCCGAGGGGAGGACTTCAAAGGGGACCATAGTGATATTCAGCAATGAGTTATGTAGCACTTTTTCTAGAATGAGTTTGCAAACTTAATTGTTTGATATTATGTATACTAAGAAAAAAAGATTGGGAGCAGAATTATGGAAAGGCCAAAATTTTTATAAAACTAAAGAAAAAACAGAATAATGACAGAAACTTGTCTGACATTCTTTTTCTTTTGTGTATATTTCAATTTCTATCTGGATTAAAAATAAATATTTTGTGCTGGTCACGGTGGCTCAGACCTGTAATCCTAGCACTCTGGGAGGCTGAGGTGGGTGGTTTGCCTGAGGTCACAGGTTTGACACCAGCCTGAGTCAAAGCAAGACCTCGTCTCTAAAAATAGCTGAGCATGGGGCCAGCACTGGTAGTCCCAGGTACTTGGGATGCTGAGCCATAAGAATCACTTAAGCCCAAGAGTTTGAGGTTGCTGTGAACTGTGACACCACAGCACTCTACCCAGGGCAATAAAATGAGACTCTGTCTCAAAAATAATAATTATTATTATAATTTTATTATTGTTTTTGATTGAAAATTCAAGGGCCTTGGTAATTCACTAGTTTCTTAAAGTCATTCATTCTTTTATTGTTTGTTTCTTTGTTTCCAAACAAGTAATACTGAGAATCTCCAAGTTTCATTTTAGGTATAATCCTAGTTGTTGAGGATACAAAGTCAACTGAAACACATTATCTGTGGTAGGAACATGAATAGCTCTTTCTCTGTTGAAATTATGTAATCAGTGGCATTTTTTTTTTCTATCAATATATTGATTTGGGTAGCATAAAAAAATAGAGATTAACATAGGGCAGCAGGGCAATGTTTAAAAAATGAGCGTTATGGTAATGGCACAGAGAGTTTCTGAAGGAGAAGTGAGCTGCCCATTACCGTTATCCAACTTGTTTCTAACTTTTCCCCTACTGGGTAAGCATATGGCAGGATTACTCTCCCTAAATCCCCTTGATATACAACTATGTGATGGGTTTGGTCAACCAACTGATGGCCTTCAAGTATTAGCCCACAATTTAGCATGCTTTCTTTGGCAATGGTCCTGGTCATGTAGACTCCATCATCTTGAGATCCCAAGTAACGGAACTACAAAATTTCTGTTTTCTTGAAGATATGTAGCATGAGGAAAATAAGATTTTATTGTTTCAAACTTCTATTGGGGGGGGGGTTTGCTTGTTGCAGCACCATAATCTTATCTATCTAAATGTGTTTTAGCAACTAAATTACAAATAAAAACAACAAAGAGCCACTGATGAGATGGGTAGTGGGGACAGAGATAAGGTAAAGAGAAGGATGAGGATAGAAATTCTCCTGCTTTTTATGTTAATCACATTCATAATTGATTTAAGAGATGTTCTATGCTGTCCATAGCCAGTATGTATTTTGCTAACTTATTTTGGCAACATTCCAACTTGCCTACAAATAATAGAGATACAAGGGAAATTGTATTGAAAGATTTGCTGAGTCATTTGATTTGTATCCTCTAGAACCCAAACTCCACTGCTAAACTAGGTTCAGTCTTTTACTAATTAATTATTTGAAACATTGGGGGGAAAGAGAGAGAGAGAGATTGATGGTAAGACATTTTATCCTATATGTGATATTTCATTCAATGCATACAACATATCCTGACAAACAGATGTATTACACTCATTTTTATTTAACCAATTGGAAGGTATAACCATCAAATGTGTGATGTTCTTAATGTAATATCCTGGCAATTCCCTCCTTGTTTGACTCTAGGATAAGTACACAGTAAAGAGTCTCTTGATCACTAAGTAATATCAGAAAGGCTTTATTTCATTTGTTGAAGAGGGTGTCCATAATGTTTGTGTGCAATTTTAAAATAGTTTACTGTTTAAATAGTTTCCTATTTTAACCTGGAAACTAATTCACTTAAAGTACTGATAGTTTAAATATCATCTGTCCACATTTAATAAGAAAACAATATCCTTAATAGTCTGTCCATGGCAGAGAGGATAAAATAAGAACAAGTACAGAAACATTAAAGCCATACTCATTAACTTCAAACCAGGGCAACAGATCAGCTCACTGATATTTCATCTTTTCCTCTGTCATGTGGATGACAGTAAATCTTTGGTGGACAAAATCAAAGAGCAAAAAGACAGAATAAGAAGCCTGGTGGTCCATTAGAAGAGCAGATGAGAAGTTCAAAATCATATTTTATAAAATGTTAGAATCTTCTTTAACAATGGTTGCCAACTGAAGATTATTTCGCTCCAAGAGTAATATCTAAAGACTGGAAAATATCTAAAGACATGTTTGGTTGTGCTTGGAAGGCCAGAATGGGTTCTACTAGCATCTAGCATGTAACTCAGAATGGACCCCTAAAATAATAATAGCATCTCAGTTGAGGAACCCTGCTCAAGATAAAGCTCTTCATTTTACAGAAATCACATTTGCAGCTCATTCATCCAGACCAAAATAGTTACCAAATGCTCCTGTAAATCAAAAACGTATGCTGAATTCACAGACTACAAACATGAACCAGAAGAGTCAAAAATCCTAACATCAGGAGATTGGGGGTAGAGGAAGAATAAAAAGAAATTACAGTACTTAGAAATCTTTTATATCTCTCTCCTAGCTCATAAAATTCTAATAAATATCAAGTGAAAGGACAGATTAAACCCATTATTATTCATTAAAAGAATAAATCCCAAAGTATAATTCTTCAACTACTTATTCATTGAGCAATGAGAGAGTCTCTAGATGTTCAGCATATTGAAGTTAATAAAGGAGGCAAAAATCCTTTCTCCCATCAAACTTATATTCTAGAGATAGGAGCTAAAAAAAAAATGGCTAAGTGAACTACATAATATTAAGGCACTTAGCCAGGAGAATAAGAGCTGAAGAGAAAGAATGGGAGGTCATTTGCCCAAAGGATAAATTTTAGCAATAACTCTCACTAAAAGTTACCTTAAATTTCCTTGAGATTTGCCTGAAACAACACTTGTTTAAAAAAAAAAAAAAACTAAGCATAAAATAGGAAAAAATAAGAATAATGAGAGCTAATGAATGGCCAGAGTAATCCTAAACAAAGTATCACATTACCTAACTTCAAATTATACTGCACAGTCATAGTAACCAAAACAAAATGGTATAAAAGTAGATCTATGATCTATATGTCTACTTTTATTCTCTTTAGTGGTATAGATCACATAGATCAATGGAACACATAGATCAATGGAACAGAATAGAGAACCCAGAAATAAAACTATATCCCTACAACTAATTGATCTTTGACAAAGCAGACAAATACATCCGCTGAGGAAATGATGCTCTATTCAGCAACTAATGGAGCTGGGAAAATTGGCTAGCCATGTGCCAAAGAATGACACGGGGTACCTATCCCACTATACATAAAAATTAACTCAAAAGGGGTTAAAATTAAATACAAGACCAAAACCCATAAAAATTCCAGAAGAAAATATAGGAAATACGCTTCTAGATATTGGCGTAAACAAAGGAATTTATGACTAAGACCCCAAAAGCAAATCCAAAAGATACCCAAAAATGAATACATGAAACTTAACCAAAAAGCTTCTGCCCAGCAAAAGAAAATTTCAACAGGGTAAACAAACAACCTACAGAATTGAAAAAAAAAAATTGGCCAGCTAGACATTTGTCAAGGAATAATATCCGGGATCTACAATAAACTCAGATCATCCCTCAAAACATACATTCCTATTAAAATATTTGCAAAAGATGGGATCAGACAATTTTTCAGAAGAAGATATACAAATGGGCAAAGACATATTAAAAATGCTGTAAAAGTTACGGAAATGCAAATGAAAACTATAATGATATAACACATCACCTCTGTCAGAATGGCTATTACTAAAAGGTGAAAAAAAAAATAGATGTTGAAGCAGATGCCGTCCAAATGGAAGATTTCCACACTGTTTGGGCTAATACAAATTCATACAACCTCTTCGGAAAACACTATGGAAATTCCTCACTCAAAGAACTAATAGTAGACCTGCCATTTGATCCATCAATCCTACTACCCAGTATCTACCCACAGGAAATAAGTCATATAAGAAAGACAACTGCACACATGTTTATCAGAGCACAATGCACAGTTGCAATGATATGGAATCAAACTACCCATCAAGTGATTAGTGAATGAAGGAAAAAACAAACTTTTATATATGCACACATACACCCCCCCCCCAATGAATACTATTCAGCCATGGAAATAATGAAAGAATATCCTGTTAGCAACTTGGATGGAACTAGATGCTATTGTCCTAAGTATCTCAGGAATGAAGAACAAAGCAGGAGCTAGACAATGGCTATCCATGGTCATACACAGTGAGACAATGTACTTGGGAGAAACATAGAAGGTGGGAAGGAGGGAGGGGTCAGGGATGAACAAATGCCTAACAGTACGATGTACACTATTCTGGTGATAGACGCACAAATAGCTCTGATTTCTCTACTATACAATCCATCCATGTAACGAAATAAAATAAAATAGAATGAAATAGAATAGAATGAGGATACGAATAGAGTGACATCTGAGCAAAGGCCAGAAGGGTTAGCGGCAGTGAGCCACATAGATCTCAGGGAAGCATTCCAAAGGAAGAATGGATGAGTGGTAGGCGAGTGACCAAGGTGCCTGAAAAGGAATAAATGACAGCAAAAGATGAAGAAATAGTCTCCTGAAGACAGTAGGGCAGAGTCTGGGGCAGGGAAAGTCAGAATCTCACAGCTTGTCATTAAGACTGCTTTGCACTCAGACTGAGATGGGAGGCCATTGGCAATTTGCAGTTTGCAGTGGAACTACAAATACAGCCACTTTTGAAAGAACTATGGAGAATCCTCAAAGAACTCAAATTGGACTTCCCATTTGACTCTTCAATCCCATTACCCAGAAGAAAACAATCTTTTATCATAAAGACATTTACACTAGATTGTTTACCAAAGCTCAATTTACAATTGCCAAATGTGGCAACAACCTAAATGCCCACCAACCCAGGAATGGATTAACAAGCTGTAGTATATGTGTACCATGGAATATTATTCAGCTATAAAAATGATGAAGACTTTACATCTTTTGTATTAACCTGGATGAAGTTGAAATCCATTCTTCTCAGTAAAGTATCACAAATGTATAACGTGCTCAATAAAGCAAATGTATGATGGACTCAATACTAATATAAAGTCTGTGGACAATCTAATTCAAATCCACAGAAGAGAAAAACTCATTTCAATCAAGTTAGGGGGAGAAGGAACATAGGAGGAGAAAGAGTGGGTTGGGGTGCTCCAACTTAATGTGCACAATGTAGGGGTGTGCAGCACACCTTTTGGGTGAGGGACACAAACGACAAGAGGGACTCCACCTAACAATTCAAATATTGTGACCTGGGTGTTTGTACGCTCACATTAACCTCAAATAGAAAAAATATTCTGATTACAAAATTAAATATTTCTTAAGTTTAGAAATGTCTATTAACTAAAACATATAGATTATTATGAAGATAAAAATTATATAAATTGAATAGAATTACACCATCATATTGTACTTGAAAAGTTTACAAAACAGCCATTTTTAACTTTTTATTCTTATGTTCTTCTTCTTCTTCCTCTTCTTTATTCTTTATTCTTGTCTGACTGAAGTTATATATTAGCTTGTCAGTTTTTTTTTTTGTCTCATCTTTGGTTCTTTTTATTGTTTATTTGTCGTCCTTTTGTGAGAATTACCTGGGTGCTCTGAGAAAACTACTAGTTTAAAAAACCTCCTTACATCTCTTGAGTGTTTCTCCATCCAGAAGAAATATCTAAATTTAGTTCCTGTCTTGTCAACGGACACCTTTTACTTGTGCGTTTTGTGTTACCCAGGATGCTTAGGGTTATAGGGTTAACAGGTTTTTACACGACTTACCCACTTCCATTCCTGTTGGCTGCAGTCCTGTGTGCTGAGCCTGCTGAAAGCTGTATTCCCTGTCTCTCCTTCCTTCCTAGGATCATTCTTCCAGTGGTAGTGGATGTGACTGCTCTTCCCAGTACATATTTCAGAATGGATAAGGAGGAAGTAGGAGAGGAATCAGCTTCACACATAGAACAAACAAATTTTAAAGGATATCATTTGTCCTCCGCAGGCAGTAGTATTAAAATATTGTTTTGCATGCTTTGTTGTATTATTTATTCACCCTGTTAAATTTTTCAATTTCATGTCTCAGAAGCATAAAGCTCCCATGTCTATTAGAATCTATAATGACAGACTCTCGTGAAGGAACACAGAGACAGCAGATGAGATTTCCTCAAGGTATATGCTGTGAAAATATGCTTCCCAAATAGCTCAGGGATGCATAATACATATCACAGCAAAAGCACTTTAGAAATCACAGCATTGTGCCTTGAACTTCAGGCCAATATTGAGATTTCTTCTGAGTGACTGGCACTGATGAGATCTTGTAAAGAGTCTGGTTTATAGCCCTTCATAGACAAGGACAAATGGGAAAATGTGCAAGGCAGTGAAGGTTGAAGGTATGAACGACCTTAACATTGAGATTGGAAGACCTTAAAACTCTTCATCTTATTTTCCTTCTATTTTCATTTTAAAGAGAAACATATGCAGCCTCTACCCTCATAGTACAGTACATTTATTTCCAGGGAAATAGTTTAGCAACATATTGGAACTATAAACCAACCCCCAGGTCCCTCTGCTGATGTTTCTTTATATTGAAAATCATATCTGTTACATTCTGGATATTCTTAGGAATCATGAATAAGGAAAAGAGAAAGGAGATTGAGAGAATTTGAGAGAGACAGAAAGAGAGCGGAGAATCTTAGTCCTTGGCCTGGGAATTCCAGGATCAAGGCCAAAGTAGATTTGATGTCTGCTGAGGACTTGCCACCTGCTGTATAAAGGGTCATATTCTTGCTGTATCTTCACATAGATGGAGGGGCAAGAAAACTCACTAGCGTTCCTTTTATAACAGCACTAATCCTGCTCCACTGCCGTGTATTAAAAGCCCAAATTGGGAATTAGATTTAAGCATAAGGATTTTGGGAGGACATGTGCATTCAGTCTATTGAAGAGAGTAAGGAAGTTGAGAGAGAGAGAGGATATATTGGGGAAATTCTATGAAAAAAGAATAGTCCATGAGTTATAAAGAGGCAAAGAGTGCAATCTTTATACACATTTGACTGCCTGAGTCACATCTAGACAATAAGTTTAGATGCTGAGCTTCTTCCTGGCAAGGCCAGCTACTTGTATGTATTATGTCATGGTATATTTTTAATCTGTTAACCTAACAATATGTCAGTGTGATAGTACATGACAATACAGCTCCTTCCCCATTAATAGTTGACACACTTGAGCTTCTAACAGTGGTTCTCAACCTTCTGAGTGCCGTGACCCTTTAATACAATTCCTCATGTTGTGGTGACCCCCAACCATAAAATCATTTTCATTGCTACTTCATAACTGTAATTTTGCTGCTGTTATGAATCAAAATGTAAATATCGGATATGCAGGAGACCCCCAAAGGGGTTGCGACCCACAGGCTGAGAACCCTGGATCAAAGAGCACCAGAGAATTCCTGCTTTACTAGTTTTTATAAACACAGTACAAGGGGCCTAGGAATAATATTAAATTTTTATTCTAAATATGGGAAGAATTCATTACAGTTAACAGTAAGAAAATAAAACCTAGGTAATGAACTGTTTGAGAGTGGCTAACACAAGCCAAAGGTAAGGAAAAATCAGCAAGAGCACTGAAATATTTGGGGTTACCATGGCACTGTATCTTACGGGGTTCTTCAGGGGGTTCATGCTAATTAATATCTCACCATCAATACCTGCTGCTGATGACACGGTTTGGGAACATATAAACTTAAAAAGAAATTAGCGCCATCAAAAGAAGAGAGAAGGCTCTTATAAACTCTCACAGAATATAATTTCATCATGAGATTGTTATATTCAATAACAATGCTCATCAAAATAAATATTTCTCTTCCTGGTCTTTGGGTAACCTTGGTGAGTAATTGGTTACAACCTTTCTCCCTGGGCAGATACCAAAATCCAGGGATTCATAAGTTTCTCATATAAAACAGTATAGTATTGCATATTACCTATGTAAATCATTTCATGTACTCTAAATCATATCTAGCTTACTTATAATATTCAATACAATGTAAATAGTTGCTCTACTGTATCTGTTGGGGGATACTAACAAAAGAAATTAAATTACACAGGCTCAATCGAGACACAACCACTGTAGGGTTACCTAAATACATTTCGGATCCAGGAGTGGTTGAATTTCAGTTTATCACACCTGTGAATGTGAAGGGACACCTCTTTGTGGAAATTTAACAATAGTTTGAACCGACAATTAGACTGTGGTATAAATAATAGATGTATTCAACATTTGTGCATAATTATAGTTAAATTTTCACTAAAGATGGCTGTAAAAAAATTTTAACTATATCTTATCCCTATTTTTCTACAGTACAGGTATTCTACAGTAAGTCCTTTCCTTAGAAATGAAACAATTAAGATGCATACATGTTGTAGATTTATTAATATCCTCAGCAATGAGTCCAGCCCTCTGAAAGTAAAAGAAAGCAAGACTTCGAGTCAAAATGGCCAAACAGAAACCTCCCACAATTGTCCTTGTGTACAAACATCAGATCCAACAACTATCCATGCAAGCAAATGCTTTCAGAAGAGCCCCAAATCAGGAAAGCAAATATGACACCTGTTTTAACATCATATCAAGGAAAAAAGTATGGAAGGGGACAGGAGAGACAATCTTGAATTGCATATAATACTTCTCTCCCGCCTGCAGCAGCATCACACCAGCACACGGAGTGGAGGGAGCATCTGTGCTCAGGGAGGGAGACTGATATGATTGTGGGAAGTTACATTGGAACTCAGGCCCATCCTGCTTTCAGGGAACAGAGCACAGGGCAGAATTCTACTGATCCCCATAAGGGAGCATTTAGAGCCATGCAGCCAGAAGGAAATTGTCTGCCCCAAACTGGAGCTCCAACCAGCCCCACCATTTGCTGAAAAGAGCAGCTTGGAGCCAGCACTAAATTTGTAAAGCAGAGGACCACAGATTCTTCAGTCCTTGGGCAGTTCCTGTGGCTGTGCAGCCTTCAAGCCAGTGGTGACGCAGTGAACGTGACCCAATGAGATACCAGCAATGGTGGTCACTCCTACCCCAATTCCAGCCAATGTAGCTCAGGGAGAATCTTCTTCTTCTTGAGGAATGGAAAAGGAAAAGTTTAGAGGACTTTGCTTGAGAACTTTGTACCAGCTCAGCTACAGCAAAATAAAGTACTAAGAAGACTCCTGAAACCCCTGACTCAAGGCCTGATGTCCCCAAATGGCATTTCCAGACTCGCCCTGAGCCAGCAGGAAACATGCTGCCCTGCAAGGAAGGACCCAGGCCAGGCAAGATTCACTACCTGCTGACTAAAGAGCCCTTGGCCTCTAAATGAACACCTGGCAGCAGTCACCACAATCATTGGGTGAGCCTGGACTGGCTTCAGATGTAACCTAGTACAGCGCTATTTGCAGTGGCCATGAGGGAGTACCCATGTCACTCCTTCTGAGTCCCACAGCCCATCACAGTGAGGGAAGAGACTGAGAAACTGCCTGGTAATCTATGGAATCCTCCCTTAACTTACATTGGTGGTTCACCAAGGAGGGTGTCACCAAGAGTCTGCAAAAGTCACAGCATTACAGGAAATCGGGCACCCCAGTGTTGATACAGCTGTACTGACCAAAGACTTCAATCACAACACTCAATTCTCTTTGAATATCTGAAAAGCCTTCTCAAGAAGGATAGGTTCAAATAAGATCCAACTGTGCAGATTGAAATGCACACTTAACTCTTCATTACCCAGATATTGATGGCTATCCATAAGGATCAAGAACAACCAGAAAGACCAGAAAATTGAAAGCCTTTCCTCTAAGACAGTGGTTCCCAACCTTCCTAATGCCATGGCCCTTTAATACATTCTTGAGTGTCATGACTCACAGGTTGAGAACCGTTGCTCTAAGATCTTCAAAAAGACAAGAACACCCACTTTCACCCTTGTATTCCATATAGTACTGGAAGTTCTACCCAGAGCAATCAGAAAAGGGAAATAAATTAAAGGGGATCCAAATTGGAAAGGAAGAAATATCATTATCCTTGTTGGCAAATGATCTGATCCTATATGGAGAGAAACCTAAAACATCTGTACAAACTATTAGAACTGATAGACACATTCAGTAAAGTTGCTGGATACAAAATTAATATACGAAAATAAGTAGTATTTTTATAAGCCAAGAGTAAATAAACAGTCTGAAAAAGCAACAAAGAAAGTAACAATTCTAAGTATATCTGCACTCAGCACAGGAGCAACCAAATAGGTAAACCAAATATTATCAGAGGTAGAGAAAGAGATCTCAATATAATAACTGTTGGAAACATCAACAGCACGCTTTCAGGATTGGCAAGATGATCCAGACAGAAAACCAATAAACACCGGACCAAATCTTCACTATAGAACAACAGCATATAATAGATATTTATAAAATACTCAATTACTGCAAAATACACATTCATCTATAGTGTTCCATTGACAATAGCTGCAAATACAATAACATGCCTAGGAAAACAATTAGCAAAAAAGGGAAAGATCACTGTAAGTAAAAATATAAAATATTGATGAAACATTGAAGATATTCTTTCATGCTCACAGAAGAATCAATATTGTTAACATGTCTCTAGTCCCCAAAGCAATCTACAGCTCAAATGCAATCCCCATCAAAATACCATTGACATTCTCCACAGAAATATAAATGATAGTCCTAAAGTTTATATGGAACCACAAAAGATGCACAATAACCAAGCATACATGTTAAATGTTGCCTGTAATGTTTATAATATTCATGTTTGCTCAGTAATGAAACTTGTCTGTAATTAGTATTAACATCCCAAATTGCCACCTGAATTTACCTGAACCATTTCCCAAAATGACAATGACATTTCTGTAAATCTTTGGTTCTTAACGCCCCACTTCTATTCATGATCCACTTAAGTTAGCCAAACAAGTTAAATATTGCAGTTCCCAGATCAAAAATCAAGCACCAGTATTAATTTAAGCATTTATGACACGTTATAATAAACGGTGCTTACATTTTTTAAAAATACTGCTTTACTACTAACCTGTCATTATTAGTGAGAATAAATGATGATATGTATTTTACTTGATGGGATAAATATTTTGAATACGGAGATAACTTAGTGAGATATAAAACCACTTTAGGTTCAGAAATGCAGAGTGTCTTTTTATAAGCTCCATTCACAATTCTGGACTAGAGAACAAGATTGTCACAGATATGGTCCCTGGTGAATTGCTGCCCACCAGAGGAGGATTTACTGCAATTACTCCTGCTGGGATTTAGATTAAGCCACTTGCGGCTTCAATTCACAAGCACTTTTGAACATTCTGATTCAGATTTACTTTAAAGAGTTTCTTAAACTTCAGACTGTCCTGTAAGATAATCAGAGCAGCTCATTTATCGTAAATGATGGATAAAGTAAACTCCAATGTAGCCTTTATCAAATTGCAGAAACGCGGGAAGAAATTACATGGCTGCTAAGGGGTAGTAAACCTCTTATCTTACCCAATTTAGGTGAAGTTCAGGTCAGTAGAAAAGGTGATATATATAATAGCAGGTAGAATTTAAATGCTTGTATCACAACCCATCCCACAGGCAAATAATTTAGTCTCAATAATCGTAAGAAAAAATTGTTCTGTGATTTGAGTCCCTTAAAAATTTCAGAGTTTTGGGACTTCACTGGGGGTTTTCCACTCTGAAACTGTGATGTCAGAGGCCACGTCCTTTTTACCATTTTACTCCTTACATGTTTTAACAACACAGGGTCTGTGCAAAGCCTGAGCTCTAATACCCACCAGTGCTTTGCCTCTGAACTTGCTGTTTCTCTTTCTGTCCTAAAATAAGGCTTCACTCCACCAACATCAAGCAGTGTTCTGGAGCTGTCTACAGGACCAAGCTTCTAAGTGTTGCCATTTAAGTAAAGATAATAGTAGATGTCTGTCTTAGGATGAACTCTGTGGTTTCTACCTAATGTAGAGTTAATTTATATTCTCCAGATCTCAAAACTATAGATACAGTTCTTTTGGTTTGCAAGATTGACGCAGAATGAATGAAGAGACAGACGTAGATGCTTTTGCATGTTAAATACTTAGGTACCAAGGTATAGCCTGTCACTTCTGTAGCCAATGGAAGGTGAATTTGCAAGCCTTACAGTGGCCAGAGGTACAGGCAAGAAAACTTTCCCTCCAGGAAGGCAGGGTAAGAACAGGAAAAGACATGAGTATAAAAAACGTTGAATCCACGAATGCTTTGTAAGTTAAGATAAAGGGTTTTTACTTTCATTTTAATAGGACTGAGAATCATTGATTATTTTAAATACAAGAGTGATTTCATACATTTAAAGATTT
>NW_003852464.1:9273043-9278779 GCF_000181295.1 Otolemur garnettii
AAAAAAAAAGGGGGGGATGGAATAGGATTTCTTTATCAACGTATGTAGATAGGAATCACACAGACTGGTTGAGGGCAATAAAGGACTCATGTCCCTTCCGCTTTCAAAGCTCCTTCTTAAAATAAAGGGTATCAGCCGGGTGCAGTGGCTCACACCTGCAATCCCAGCACTCTGGGAGGCCGAGGCTGGTGAACTGCCCGAGCTCAGAGGTTCAAAACAAGCCCCAGCAACAGCAAGATCATCTTGTCTTTCACAATAGCCGGGCATTGTGGCGGGCACCTGTAGTCCCAGATACTTGGGAGGCTGAGGCAAGAGAATCGCTCAAGTGCAAGAATTTGAGGTTGCTGTGAGCTATGATGCCATAGCACACTACTGAGGGTGACAAAGTGAGGCTATCTCCAAAACTAAGCAAATAAATATAAATAAAAAATAAAAGGTATCATTGCGACTTTAAGTGGACCTTCCCATTCTGCTCACATCTCCAATGAGAATAAATCTTTGTCAAAAGCTTTCTATTTGTGATACCTAATAATGTTGCCAAAACAGATTTTTTTCCTGCAGTTTATTTTTTTGAAAAATACAAGCAAATACAGCTATTCTATCTCCTTGAAACTCATCTGTAGTTCTATTTCTATCTCAATTATTGTTTTATTTTTCTTTGTCCCAAAACTCTCATGGGTGAAACTTCCTTCTCTACCTCTCCTCTTCTGGACAGCTGCACATTTACCTCGATAATCCTTTCTGTTCACTTTCTCAGTAGTGACCTGCTCCTCCACCTGCCACCAAGTCTGCCTTTTGCCATGTACATCTTGTCACTTTCTCACTAGATTGGAAAATACTCCTCTCAATTAAAGACTCTGCTAACAGGATAGGTTTTTGGTTTAGTCCAATTTGAGAGACGTAGGAAAAGACAGTCCACTTAATGATCTCTGTTCGAGAGAAATGAGAGTTAACAAAGGTTTCTGAAAAAAGTCAGGGAACTTCCTAATTTTGCCATGTGGCCCAGTCAGTTCCTCGCATGATAAGGCAGAAAGGAACAGTTTAGATGGAAGGAGAGCTGAAGAGTGGGACGGTGCGATATTCAGGCCTACTTTTCACTATATTGCTTTTTCCTGTGATTCCTCACAACCTCCTGCACACCAAACCTAAGTATTAATACCAAAATCAAATAGGAATGACTGTTTGCAGCCACTATGCCAGTTTTTTTCAGCAGTTACTTTACTAAGACTATTTCTATCAATATTATAGAGGAATACATTTATTCCTCCATTTCTCTCTCTCTATCAATATTATAGAGGAATACATTTATTCCTCCATTTCTCTCATGTTGCCATCATTTTAGAAAAGACAACATGAGTAAGAGAATTATTGCTTTAAACACACACACACACACTCTCATATCACAGTATTGTATGAAATCTATCTTTTTAAACTTAAAACATGGGTACAATGTATTTCTTCATTCAAAAACATCATATTGAGTTTCTGCTATGTAAGAGGCACTGTGCTGGGTGCTGGCAATTTGAAGACGAAATAGACATTGGTCTGTTTCTTCAAGTAGAGCAGAGGTGTAAGAAAGCCTGGCATTACTTCCACATCTCTTGGAGTTTGGGGGGTGATAAGACACCATCAGAGAATTGAATCTCTCTCTCTTTGCAATTTTCCAAGCACCTTCCTCACAAGTCCAGAAGACTAAAGGAATCTCCCAGCACAATTAAATAGTAAAGGCAAATATTTATATCATACCTAAGATGGTCTAGATACTCATTTTCAATTACATAATTAATTAAATTTTTTGTCCAAATTACTATGAGGGCACATGTGATCACCCAAGAATTGCCCCATTTCCTGGTACACTGTATGCATTAGGTGAGAACCTGTCAAACCCGGCCCTCCACCCCTGCTTGAATAGAATTGCAGACCCTCATGCTTTAGACTCTGGCTCACTGAGCACCTTCCACAGAAGTGCTTTTGTTTACCTTTTTGCCAATTTGTCTGAACCAGAAAAATTGTGTCCTGGACACACAATGCCTTTATATGAGCAATACTCAAAGGAAATAATGATCTAAATAATGACTACTGTAATTTCTTCATTTCCAAAGGACACAAAGGATTGTGTTCTATATGATTTAAAAAGGAGTTATTTTTGGCTCAGTGCCCATAGCACAGTGGTTACGGTGCCAGCCACATACACCAAGGCTGGCGGGTTCAAAGCCAGCCTGGGCCAGCTAAGCAACAAAGACAACTGCAAAAGAAAAATAGCCAGGTATTGTGGCAGGCACCTGTCGTCCCAACTACTTGGGAGGCTGAGGCAAGAGAATTGCTTAAGCCCAAAAGTTTGAGGTTGCTGTGAGCTGTGACGTCATGGCACTCTACCAAGGATGACAAAGTGAGACTCTGTCTCAAAATAAATAAATAAATAAATAAATAAATAAAGAGCTCCTTCTCACATATAACTAAGCTTTGGAAAATGACGTGGTAATATATTTCCATTTGGATTTTTTGCTAACGTGGAGGACAATAATGATGCTGCCGTTTCCAAAAGAGTACCAAGAAAAAGAGGGGAAAAGAAACATTGTCTAGCGTTCTGGGATTTAATTGCTTTTTTAAATGGAGACTTTCCATTAACTTCAATTAAACATTTAATAGAGATTGTAGCCGAAAATATATTTCCCATTGAAATTGAATTCCTTCCCCCAAAGAAAACATGGTGGGTGTCTAACAGGGTGGGCTGGATTCTCAGTAGAGTCCTATCTGTCCTGTCTCTGTTCAGAGTAATTACTGACCTGTTATTAACACTCCAGGGAAAACCCTTCTGGTGATTTACATTTCCAGATCACTCTCCCCTTTGTCTGCCACTGCACTAAACACAGGATTTATCCATTGTTCAGCAGATGCTTCAGCTACTAATTCTTTGTCTCATTTGGAGCATTAACAGGTGAGAGGCTAGTTCCTGAACAGATAGAGGCTGCCCTCGAACCGCAGAGCCTTTCACGTTGCTTGGAGAGAGAATCTGAGAGCCTTTGTGTGCCCAGGGCACCGAATGGAGGAGGTGCAGATTGTACCTTCTCATCGCTGTTCTTTTTACAGGTCTTTGAAGTCTTCCCCACCTACAACCATCTCAACATTCTCTAGATTCTGTCAATCCATTCGATGCTGATTGAGAATTTTATGGCAACGTTTGTCTCAGATGAGAGTTACAGTAAAGCTCTTCATTAAACCCTATAATTTTTAGTGCTGCATGTAATTGATGGCTCCATTTTAAAATCAAATCCACCATAATAAATTGTCTTAAGACTCTGAAGATACATCGCGTAGTTAGCTTTTCTTGCAGCGTTATTTATAAAGACAGGATCTGACTTCATGCTTGAGGAATATACTTTATTTAGAGCACAACAAAGCTTGATGGATCTGTCATAAATTATCTCAAAAGAAGCTCAGAACAGCACACACATAAGGATCCACACCCTACACAATGGCCCTGGATGATTTCAGAAAAACAGCAGATAGTCAGGGAAAGAAAAAACAAACAAAAAAGCTATTTTTCTTACTTAACCTGAATTATATCATTAATTTCTCTGTGAAACAACTGACCACTGAACTCTGAATTTCCTCTCTTTTGTTCAAATTCCTTTCAAAGAGACCTAGTGAGTCATACCCTACAAACCAGAAAATTTCCTTAAATGGGATATTTTTACGAATTCTGTATAATGTGGCTTCCTATCCCACCTGACTCTGTTGTAGTGTCACATGGCAGAATGAAGACCCCCTTACCTTAACTCAAATATTCCTTTCTGATAAAACTCCAAGACTTTAGACAAAACTTAACACTTTCAATCAATTCTGAACTAAAGAATTACTCAAACCCACCTATGACCTGTTAGCCCTTGATTTGAGATGCACCACATCTTTGGCAAAACAAATTTCTACCTTCTATGCATTGATTTGTGATTTTACCTGTAATTCCTGTCTCCGTGAATGTGTAAAACTTAACTAATCCAGTCACAGATGCACTTTCTCAGCAATTCCTCACATGGTGAATCTCCAGGTCATGGTCATTCATATTAGCTCGGGAAAAAAACTCAGTAAATATTTTGGCAAAATGTGATTTTTCCATCCACAACATTTGTATACTCAGGGTATAATTTATCTCTTCCTTCTAAGCTCAGATTCTGAAATTCAGGTCTTCTTATAAATACGATACCACAGTTCTATTGGTAGTTAATTTGGATTCCTGCTCTCCTAGGGAAAAGGGACGAAAGGCAGCCTCCCAGGATCCCATCTTGGGGCTGCCCCTCCTCAACCTGTCCCAAGTGATTGTCCACACGTGGGGAGGAGGGACACCCTACCAATGTGCCAGTCAGAACCTAGCGCCAACTCCAAAGGATGCAGGCAACACAAAACAGCACAGGGACGAGAGAGTCAGCCAGGTGACCTGAAACAACCTCAAGCTAGTTATCATGTCATTAGCTGAAGTCCCCTCCCACTGTGGGTTCTCAGAGAGGGTTGGGGGAGGTCTGCACGCACAGTAAGACTCCTTGGTTCCTAGGTGGCCTCTGAACCAGGAGGTGGGTGCAATCCAGACGATATAAAACAGAACCCCAGGCTGTTACCAACACTTCTTTTGTCATGACAAGTGGATCCTTTTCTTGCTATGGTGAGCATATCTAGCTTTGTAAACCTGTATCTTGCTCTCGCTGTACAAACATATCTTTCTCTTCCTCAATAAACTTTTTCTACTTGCCTTTCTTTGGGGTGTCTGCATTCTTTGGCCAAGAGCACACCAAGAACTGACAACGCACAGCTGCCTTGCACCCCAACAGTTCTACAAAAGAGTTTGTCCTTTCACCCCAAAATACTATATTTTCATGACTATCCTCCATTTTTACCCTTTCTCTCTACATCCTTTTCATTTTTGTTTAAATCATCTGTGTAAGGTGAACATATGATTGTGAACCCCCAATGGCGATTGAAGTATTTCAATGATTTTCCATTACTTGTAGAATAAGGTTCAAGCATTTTAACAGAACAAACAAGAATCTTTAATTGTTATCATTTTTCTCCTCCAAATCAAAATTCACCATGCTATAGACGTACTTGTTACTTTAACAATATTCACTGTCTGACCTCATTATTTGATGTAGCTCTTTTTCCCCTAAATATTTATTATGCAGCCCCTCCTGTGTTGAAACCATCATGCTGGGTATCGGGTGAACACAACTGGATCTGGTCCCTGATGCTGTGGTTCTTCCAGTCTGAAGTGGAAACAGTTATCACTCAAACAATCACATCGATAAATTTGCAACCGTGACAAGACGTATAAAAGAGAGGAATACAGTGATATTTATGTGAATCACCGAAGAATTTGATTCCGTGTGATAATCAAAGAAAACTTTCTGGAGAAGATTTTCAGAGAAATAATCTGAAGGATAGATTTTGCTGTGCAAGGAGAGACAGAGAAGAACAAGGCATAGAAATAAGACGACGTACTTTCTTCCAGGTTGATGAACTTGAGCTTTTTCTTCTGCCTAAGACATCATTTCCCCTCGTCCACTGCTCCCTCCTCACCTGATACAAAACTGAAATCTCCCCAAAACACCCCTCCCGCTGTCCTTACTGACTATGTAACACTCCTTTGTGTTACTCCCCACCAGCAGCATTTTCCCCACATTGTATTACTTCCCTGTTGGAATACTTTCAGCATTATTTTATCATTACTTTTTTTTTTTTTTTTTT
>NW_003852464.1:9279549-9303647 GCF_000181295.1 Otolemur garnettii
GATATCTCAAAGTAGTTTTGATTTGCATTTCTCTGATGATTAAGGATGGTGAGCACTTTTTCATATATCTGTAGGCCGTGCGCCGATCTTCTTCAGAGAAATTTCTCTCCAAGTCCCTTGCCCACCCTGAGATGGGATCACTCGTTTTCTTCTTGCTAATACGTTTTATCATTACTTTTTAGTGAGTGTGGTGCCCTTTTATGAAAGGCTTTGGACGATAGAGAACATCACGTTTGTTCTCTCCTCAACCCCATCTTTGTCCTTCAAGCAGAGACAGGAACCCGTCTTCTCTGCCACCTATAAACCCTTCTGTGCCGTTTCATTCATTTCAGGCACAATCCCTGCCATCTTGAGAGAATCTGGTTGTAAGAAGAGAGAGATCATTATCACCCGAAACGGTGGGATCCTGTAGTTCCCACTGAAGTTAAAAGAGAGAAATGCAGACACACACAGTGTGTTAAACGCTAGTTGGTAAGGAGGGGAGCAATGAAAGAGAGTGAGAACGCCTCTTTTATCATGGGTAGATAATACATTAAGCTCCTCAAGTGCGTGCCTAAAAGCTATTCATTGCTAAAAAGAAAGAAAAAGAAAAAGAAAGAAGCCAGGGGTCGAAGAAAAATGAGCCAATCTTATTTTCAAAGTAGTACCATACTTTACTAGGACAGAGTTTCAGAATATGTTCTTCCAATATATTAAAATGTATGATACTATACGGTGTATTAAATGATATTCATAGTCTCATATAAATTCTTATCATAAACTACAATAAATGCTACAGTTTAATGTATTTCTTCCTTTTGCCGTAGATGCTATTTTCACCAAGAATTCATTCAAATCTTTTCTAAGGTGGTATAGACCTTTTTAAATATTTAGTCGAGAGTGTCATTTCTTTCTGAGTCTGATAAAAGTACAATTCTTCTTTAGTCCTTTAAACATAAAAGAAGCGATATAACTAACATAATTTTTCCCCTTAGAAGAGAGTTCTCAAATAATCAAAATGAAAAACTCTTTCTTCTCTCACCAAACTTGGTCTGCAAACACAGAAGATAGTGTGAGCCACACGGCATGTGTTAACATTACAAAAATACTTATGGAGACTGTAATGGTTTTCATCCTCCAGACTAAGAATTTTATTGCATTCTTTAAGAATCACCTTAGCTCTGTAACTATCTCATATTTATTAAAAATATTAGCAAAAATGCAATTCAAAACACATGTTTGTAACACCACTCAGGGAGGAAAACCAAGTCAGTTACAGGTTCTGGATTCCCTTCATGTGACTGAAAGGTATAAATTGAGACTCTTAATGTGAACCAGGACCTTAACCAGGCACCAAAATCCTAGGTGAGGGGTGTCCAACCCATGGCCCACAGACTGCTCAGGGCCAGCATGTCTATGAATGCAGCCCAAGCAAAAATCATAAACTTACTGGGCAGTGCCTGTGGCTCAGTGAGTAGGGCACCGGTCCCATATGCAGAGGGTGGTGGGTTCAAACCTGGCCCCAGATAAAATGCAACAACAACCACAATAAAAAAAAATTATAAACCTACTTAAAACATTATGAGGGTTTTTTGTGATTTTTGGAGTGTAAAAAATAGCTTGGTTCTAATGTGTGAAATTTACAGAGGACAACATCATGTGGCAACAACATGTAAAATAAACATACGTGCACTCCTGCACACATTGTTGTCTGCACACAAGTCTGGCTTCTGTGTTGTGGTGGTGTGACTTTCAGTGTGTTACCTTCCAAATGCACCGTCGAATTGACACCATCGGACATTACATGTGTTCATGGGGACATGGTGAGGCAGTGATTATCAATAACATTTCAACCTACCACTGCAACATTTAGCCATTAATGTTATTTAGAAGTCAGGTAGGAATTTTTATTTGATTATTAAGGGCATTTCCACGCCTTGGCAGCGCCTCACACATTCCCCACCCTGCTTTACAGTCAGCCCTTCACCTCGTCCGGCTTCAGCAGCCAAGATGTGGAAGGGCCCAGACCTTGCCATTTTCCTGTCAATTAATTTTCAGAATAAAAATATATATAGTCCCATATCTATTATTATTGTTGTGATTCCGGCATGGCTTCTACAACATCTCGAAGGAAGAAAAAAAAATCCCCCAAAAGAAAGATTACAGATGAAGGAATATGGTTCAATCAAAAATGGACAGATGACTAAGTTTTTGTCAAGACAACTAGTCAAACTCTTCTGTTTAATTTGTAGGGAATATTTGCAAGTTTTCATAGATTATAATATGAAAAGGAATCCTGTACAAAGTATCCTACCAAGTTTGATGCATGCAAAATTTGTGTCATAAGGACAAGAATCCAAACTACGGAGTGCTCCAACACACCTCTTCTTTTTCCAATGTGGTCCAAAGAAACCAAAAGGTTGGACACCCCTGCCCTAGGTAGTGTATTGAAGGTGAAGGAAGGGAGTTTTTAGGTTATCTTATGAACAAAGGGAGACATTGGATTATTTTAAGCAAAAGAGTGACACTAACTCATTTATATCTTATAAGATCACTGTAATTTCTTGGGGGATAATGACCGGGAAAGGAAATGACCTGAAATGACCTGAAAATGAAAATTTCTGTTTGGAGTTCCTATGGACACAGACCTCCCCTCATAGGTTAATTTTTAAATCATTTGATTACTTATTCTCTTAAATATTTCTATAAATAAAACTCACTAGGGTGGTGCCTATGGCTTAGTGGAGAAGAGCACCAGCCCCTTATGCTGGAGGTGGTGGGTTCAAACCCAGCCCTGGCCAAAAACTGCAAAAAAAAAAAAAAAAAAAAACTCACTAAATTTTCTTAACAATCTTGATGTTTGAGAATATAAAGTTACACGGTCCTTACCTGAGGAAAAAATCCATGGAATACAGAGGAAATGTAAGAATAAAATTATTACAAGTATTTGAACATGATCCAAGTATTTTTATGTCTTTCAAATGATTTTGCCACAATGAGATTTATTGATATGCATAGCTAGATGCTTCCTTGAACAAAGACAAAATTGCCCCACATTATCCCCTGAAATCAGATGAAAATAAGATTATTTTCACTAGTTAAAAAGTACGTACACTGTATCAAGTTTGGGATCCCCATGTGAAAAGGACAGACTCATTACAGGGCCAGACCATGTTCCCTGAGGAGTAACTGTGGGTGCAGTCTTTGTGAAAGAGGCAGCGTGATATAACATGTACCAAAGTTTAAATCAACCAAATGGCTCAACACATGTGTAGTCCCTCCTATGTGTCTGGCCATGGGCCAATGTCTGGGTAAAGCAAATAAAGACAAAGAAATATTGCTCATGTCTCAGAGCAGAAATCGCAATCTTTTTCCTAAAAGAATAGTTAATATCAGGATAGGAAACATTGTGTACCTGGATGATATGAAGGCTCTTCCTGCTAGAAAGAAACTGGAGAAACATTTTTAAAAATTGAAAAGCTCTAACAGAGAAATATGTCAAAATAAAGGTGGTGACTGGGACACCTGCCTTTCCTCTCTGGACTCATTCTACATAACAAGGAGGACTGGAAGGACGGAAAGAAAGGGACAGGGGAAGGGTAGAGCTCTAAACAGGTAGGTGTGAGACACTGCCAAAGAAAAGTTGCCAGAAACAGTTACTAAAGGAAGGAAGACTTTATTCAAAACTGTTGCAACAGCAGGAGATTGTGCTCAACTCCACTGAAACAAAAGACAAAGGCTAGGGAGATTTTAAGCACTGGTGTGAGCTAATTGAACACAGTGGAAAATGTTAAAGGGAAGGTTGGTAGAACTGAATAGACCAGCTGTGTTTGATCATCGGTACTCATCAAAATTAGGCCCCTACCTTCCTACAGACACTGAGAGATAAGGACCCCCCTTTTCTTCTCTGAGTATATTTCCAAGGGATAGCTCTAAGGTCCTTGAGAAAAATATCTCTGGGTTGCAAAATTGGCAAGAGCTTAGGTAAATACTTACATCTTGAAGGAGCTGAAATAATTTGCCAGTTTTCTAAAGTAAAGACTGTAAAACCAGGGAGGCTGGAGGTCTACTAATTAGGAAAGATATATTTAAAATTTAGTCAAGTGGGGGGAAAGTTAAAATCATCTTTGTCAAAGTGTCTGGGTGTATGTATTGTTTTTCCATTTAATACTCAAACAATACATAGGCAATAACAGAAAGGAAATTATAGACTAATTTTATGCGTGAAAATAGAGGTTAAAGCCCTACCTAAATAATTAGGAATCCATGTCCAGCATTGGCTATAGAAAGTATAGATGGAACAGATTCCATATTTGCTTTGAAATGAATGCACTCTGTTACATTAATGTTTCAGAAATAGTTTAATGGTTTTAAACATATGAGTAAGTTGGCATCTCTGGGCCTGTTCTTCCTCTGTAAAGTTAAGGGTAGTTTTCACAGGATTAAATAATATCTCTTGATAGGTTAGCACAGTGCGTGGTCAAAATAATCCTTAGTAAATAGTTAGTAATACTAATTAGAAGATAGTTTTATGAGAAAAATATGAAAACTGGAACATTATTGAAATGCGATAAGGATTACGTATTTGGATGGTCACATGTAGATTAATGCAGCTGCAGAATAGAGTAAAACTAAGTGTGTGGTCAACCATACAGGTATTTAAAAAGATGAGAGAACTGAAAAGGGGCCTCTAAGGAATTGAAACAGGAGAATCACATGGGAAGATTCAAATCTTAGAACGAGCTCTGTGGCAGTCGCTGGAGGTTGAGGGCAGCAAAATTAGAGACTTTCACAGAGCCCTGGAAGAGGGTGGGCAATCGGAGGAACCTGCTGAATGAACGAGAGAAGAGTGAGAGAGGCCGTTCTGTGCTAGTAACGTGTTAAGGAAAATGTTGTTGACAGCCGAGTAAGTGCCAGCACTATTGAAAGGAGGGAGGAGCAGTACCAGGATGAAGTTTCGGACTCTTGATCTTCAGACATTTGCATTCTTGACTCACTATTTAGAAAAGTGGCTCACTCTACAGTCGAGGGGCCCGATTTCCTGCAGGTGTAAAATCCCAAATCACGGCGTGGCAGTCAGAGAAAAACTACTGTGGGTTTTAAAACGATATGCAGTCCATTATGTGTACCTGCCTAAAGCCACATTTCCTTTGGGGCCAATTCTTCCTTCCTCTCTTCCCTTAGACACGTCATTGTGTGTGTGGTGATGGACGGCTGGCTGCTCCTCAAAGGACAGTACAGGCCAGTGCGATATATTCCTAAAGGAAACCGTTTTCTTAACTGTTATGCATTCTGCAATTTCAAGGTTTCAATAGGATTTTATTTTCTTGAAGTAAGTGGCTATACGTGGTATAAATAAAGCGAGCACCAGCAGGTGTTACAGTATAAGCAAATAGCCCGTACCTCTTATTTCAACATCATTGGTTGTGTTTTACTGTGCGATGACCTTGATCCAACCATCCTCTCAAGGAATCCTTATTTCAAGAAAGCACTGATGCTAACAGGTTTGTCCATTTTAAAAAGATTATACATATTTGTATGCATGATCATCACAAGGAATGTGACAGCAGGTTTATAACGCAAAGGTATAAACGATATATTTTATGTTGTAGATTTTTTCTGAAATACCTGAGGCAATATCATAAAATAGGCGTAACATCACACAACCAGAGAAGGTGTAAATGAGTCTTTCTCGTTAGTGGTGTATAAAAGCGTTGTATCTACCAAGTATAAGATAATTAAATGGGTTGCTCAGGATTCCACTGCTAATAAGTGGTAGATTTGGATGTCACTCCAAACATATGTGTTATTTCCTTCCAATTTTTGCAACATAATTATTCTCATAAGTAGAAAATAATTACTTGCTTGGTTAGAGAATATTTTAGAAGCTCTATATAACTTAGTATGGGGTACTAGTACTATAAGGCGGGAATAAGTTATTTGTAATTGTAATTATATCTTGAGGAATATTCGCATGATTCTCATATCATTAATCACATACAATAGTCTCTGTGTGTATACAAGTCACAAAGACAGTCATGAATCTCACAGAGAGTCATTATAATGAAGTGTATTGTCAAAGGTCTAATACAATGGCATGAATTTCTTAGCCACGCTTTAAAATGCTGATGTCTGAAAAACTGCTATGTGTTAAAAGAGGACACACACGACCTTGCTGCAGAATTCACAGTTGGTAGTTAAAAGGAAGTGGACCTCAGGTCAACCGAAGGCACTGTCTGAAATAAGTGTTTGCTTGTAACTGAACTGGTTGTCTGGTAAAGCGGTAGACAAAGGACTTTCGAGCCACCTGTGCCTGCATTCTTTTGTGAAGGTGAGAGAAACCATTGCTGTGTGGAGGAGTCTTGGATCTGTTCCCATATGGGGCACAGTTCTACCCGGGGAAACAGGAGTGTTTGGTGCCAGACTCAGTAATTGTTAGCTCACAGCAAGTTTGTTCATTTTCTGCGTGGCAAAGTTGCAGGATGTGAATTAGGGCCATTAAGGAGAGGTTGTGACAAGAGTGTGAGAGCGCGTAAACTACGTATGGAAGTGGTTAGCCCGAGGGAGAAAGGGTCTGAAGAATGAGGTAACCAGATGCAGACATCTGGATAATGTTGATTGGCAGCTTAATGGCTCTTGCCTTCCCGGAATTAGGTATCCAGTGGCGGTTTCTATTCTTTTTTTCACGTGTTGGTATATACATCGTGGCAATTCTGAGGAGCAGGAATCTAGTGAGAAGACTGGGGAGGGCACTGAATACTAAAATTTAGAAATGACTGGAAGAATTCAGCATGGAGCCTGGATCAGTCCCTACCCTACTGAGGAACAGATGGCATACTCAAATTAGAATAATCAAAGGAGCGTTGAATAAGGGACATTTTGGAAAAGGTATGAGCATGATGTTCAGAAACACAGGCATTACACAGGCCCCTGCTCTTAACATTGGCACCATAGCCCCCCACCCTGTCCCAAAGGGCAAAGCTTAGAAGTTCAAATCCCATGGGACAGCACTTCTCAAACCACCTGTGGTAGGGTCACCAAAGAAAATGCCCACAATTTGGGAGACAGATTATACTAAGCAAACCTCTCATCCTCTTTCTGAAATTTAAAAATAACTGACCTACTGTATTTCAGTGGCTAACTCTTGTAATTTATCTAGTGTTGAAGAATCACTTTTTGTCTGTTTCTCTTGTTTACTCTTTGTAAAAGGAAACTTTCATGAAATACAATAAAAATATACACCTAGAAAGTGCAATGAAGACAAAATGAAAGCTTCCCCTTCAGAAATTTTAACCAAATAGACCTAAAATCTCTCTGTATGATAATATGATGATGAAAGTTCCCAGGTGCATTTCGTCACAAGCATTGGTTCATGGATCACGGTTTGAATAGAAGCTATGAAGAATCAGGCACGTGAAGCAGAGTTTTGGGTGGGTGGGAGATTGTAGGAGACTTCAGGGAGGATGCCGGGCAAAAGTAAGTCCCCAGTTCATTTCTCTTCCTCATCACCTGAAGTTCTGCAATGGACAGAAAGCAAAGGGGTCACCTGAGACAGCTGTACAGATGTATGCAGGTCAGCTGCCTGGGAAGAAGCGTAAGGTGTAGAAGGAGAGAGAATAAGATTAGAAATGAAAGATTGAATGTATGTAGCACAAAACCCCAAAGTTGCTGTGTCAAATTATGTAAGCATCTGCCCAATGGAACATACCCATCTGGCAGACACTGTTCTGATTAATGGCTCCGAGAGTCGTTATTTGATGAAACGCGATCTCATCCCACTGAAACAAAATCTGGAGGAATAAAAGAGCTAGATGTTTTCCTTAGAGTCAGCCAGGAAATAATTGCCAATGTAGAATCTGATGGTTGCAGAATGCTAAGATTCAGGGTCAGTTGACCAACTGCTCATTAAGCCTCAGAAGCAGAACCGTGCATTTCGTATATTCGTATCCATTTGCAAATGAATTACGATTGTATCAGCAGTGATGCTGAAAATTGGGAGGAACTATCACCTGGGATTCTTCCCTATTCCATAGAAAATAATGGGCAATAATGCATTTGATAAGCGCTTCCAAAAGATGAATTGGAAGCTAAAACCAACCTGCAGATTTATTTTTTTTATTTTGATTAGTTGTCAATAGCATTTGAAATTTATAAAATTATATACATGTACAAGGCCTCAATCACCCAGAGCAGAATATTAGCCCCCCCGCCTTAGTTTAATAGAGATGTGGAACCAACTTTCCTACACCTGATTGTTTTACTCATGCATGTTATTCTCCTGGGCCCTGGACATTTCCATCATACACTCTGCAAGTAAGCCAAAAAGAGTCCTCCTCTCTCTTTTCCTGGTTAGCATCTTGTAGGACACATACATGTGTGTTAACAGTGTGAAATGGTAGAAAGGTTTATGCAGTGCAGGAACCTATAGGAGGAAATCAGTGGAAAGTTCCCAAAATAGGCTATGCTGATCACTTACTTAAGAAATTTGTCAAAAATACAAAGTCTTCAGCCCTACCCTCTACACATTCTGATCACATAGGTTTGATCCAGAAAGCAAGAGTCTATTTTTAGTGTGTGTCCTAGATGTTTAGATCCAAGTGTCATGAACCATTGTCTGATCACAAGATTGAAGTCTCATATTCATGCTGTTTTTGTCATGAGCTTTGCTTCTGAATGCAACTGTCCCAGTGGTGAAAGTGATTTTTTTTCTATCCAAGTGTTTACTGCCTCTCCCAGTCCAGCTCATTGATGTGTGCACTTGACATTCAATTGCAATATGTCTACATTGGAAATATTTAATCTGCTCCCATCAAAATACAAAATGCAACATAACAGAATGAGACACTTTCGTTACTCTGTGTTTACATTTCACCAGCTAGCACCAGTAGCCCCTATTTGCCCAGGCCAGAATCATCTGAGTCATCCTCCTCCGTATCTTTTGCCTAATTCTCAAGACTCTACCAGCAACCAAATTCCCCATAGAATCATGCAGCCCCTGCTAAGTGAATATTTTCAAGATAAATGTTTGAATATGGAAACACTTTTAATCATTTAACTGATCCTAACTATTCATAAGATAAAGGTTAACCTTTTTATTTGGTACATAGATGTAATTTCTAAATCATTTTTCCATTTTTTTTTTTTTTTTTTAGACAGAGTCTTACTCTGTTGCCCCAGGCTAGAGTACCAGGACAGCATAGGTCCCAGAACCCTCAAAGGCTTAGGCTCAAGCCATCCTCCTGCTTCAGCTGCCTGAGTAGCTGGGAGTACAGGTGACTGCCACAATGCCCAGCTAGTTTTCCTATTTCTGGTGGAGACAGAGTCTGGCTCTTGCTCAGGCTGGTCTCAAACTCCTGAACTCAAGCAATCCACCTGCCTCAGCCTCCCAGAATGCTAGAATTACAGCTGTGAGCCACTGCAACTGTACTGTTGATAGTTTTCTTTAAATCAAATCATCATTTTAAATTTAAATACTTTTTAAACCACAAAATAAGCACTCACACTTTCCAGTCACAGATTACATGCTAATTATTTTCTTGTTATATTGAGGTAAACATTTGAAAATACTGCTCTGGGTATCTTCAGACATTATCTTCTCTGTTAATGGCAAACATCTGGAATTGTGAGAAGATAAATTTATTTTTAACACTTTGCCTGTTTTCATCTCCAACTTCTCTTTCCATACCTCATAGTACTGCATCCTTTTTGCCCACTGGACATTCTGCAACTCCTTCATGATGCCAGCGTGTTTTATACCTGCAACCTTTTCTTAGGTTATACTCTCAACTAGCTGAACATCAGTCTGTCTCATGAAGAATGACTCATCTTTTTTTTTTTTTTTGCAGTTTTGGCCGGGGCTGAGCTTGAACCCACCACCTGGTATATGGGGCCGGCACCCTGCTCCTTGAACCACAGGCGCTGCCCCCAGGATGACTCATCTTTTAAGATCCAGCTGATGGATTATATTCTGCCTGAAGTCTCTCTTAACTTGCTTCATTCAAGTTAAAGCAGTGAATTTGGCTTCTGGCCCTGCTTTACCCACTTTCTTAATACTAGCCCGTTTATACAGTAATCATGCTTTCTGAAACAGAGTTTTATATATGCAGCTTAGAGGTATATTTTGTCTGTATGGCTCTAGCAGCATAAGGAGTATAGCAGTTAAGACATTCGAGTCTAGAGTTAAAATGTGTCATTCATTTTTCGGCTCAGACGATTACCAGTTTAGAGGAGTTACTTTTGTTCCATCATCTGCCAAACATGGGTTATAACTTAACTTCATCAATGCATGTGACGAGTTTACAATAGTACCTGACATCTACTGTAGATAGTTCAAATACCTAGTCTACAATCATCTATCATTATGGTCGGTTAAAACAATAACAACAATAATTATCATTTCTTTGTTAATGTAGCACTATAATCTACCTGGAGACTACATATACTACTATATTGAGTATCCCAAGACCATGTAATTACCTAGAGTTCAACAGACAGTAAGTTCATGTTTGTATACAGAACAAAACAATGCTTCTGTTCAGTTAGCATTTAGATAAAATGAAGTAACAAGAGTTAGTACTTGTTGAGTATTTTTGTTCACTTTATATATATGGATATATAAAGGTTTTGGAAAATAATACCTGGACAAGCAATATATATATATATACACACACACACACACATATATATATACATACACATGTATCCCAATGTATCCCTAAATTCTTGAAGATCTGAATTGAATTTACTTAATTCAATTGAATTTGATTGAATTTACTTAAATTCCAAATAGATCTATATTTAGTAATAGCAGAAGCTTGCATTTGAGGTCAAGACACTGACTTGTCAAGAAATAAGACAGTAGCCAGGCATTGTGACGGGCGCCTGTAGTCCCAGCTACTAGGGAGGCTGAGGCAAGAGAATCGCCTAAACCCAAGAGCTGGAGATTGCTATTAGCTGTGACACCATGGAGGGTGATAAAGTAAGACTTTGTCTCTTAAAAAAAAAAGAAGTAGAAGAAAGAAATAAGACAGACACACAAGATATGGGGACACACTTACAAATGACCTTTAATTTGGTTACTGGCACATAACGTTATAGTATCAGATGACTCTCAATAGAAGATCTGAATTACTCTGACCAGGGAATCTTCACCTCAGTGATTCCAATTGGTCACTCAAATATGATTCTACACATCAGTTTCAACGTCATTTTTAAAGATATAAAAAATAATTTTGACCAAATTCATGTGCATGTTTTTCTTTTCTCTTTGAGGTCTACATCACTTTCCTCGATACCTTTCAAATAGAGGCACTATTTTCAAAGAGGTGTATTGTTTAAATGTTGCTGTTTTCACTCTCCTGAGTATGCAAGTTCATATGGCCAACGGTCATGATAGTCTAATAACCTGAGAGTTGTTTTACTTGGCCCTGTCACTCTGAACTAATAAAGATGAATTGCAAGACAATAAATAAATAAGCAGCCGTTGTCCTCAGATGACACGAGTACCACTTTTAATTACTTTAAATATGCTTTCGAGAGCCTGCAATATGAACTTCTTATTTGAGAAATCCCCTTGATAAACAAGAGCCCTCATTTTGACTTTTAATAAATTGATGAAGTTACATTAGTGGAAGGACTTATTCATACAAAGCCTGCTATAATGGAGTTGTGTCGACCTGGGGATGACTAGATAACAATAGCAGTAGCTCAGTGGAAATATAAGACTTTCCTTCAACTTGTTTATTCCCACGCAACCCGACGGATCTTGGATGAATGTATCTTGTTATTTCTAATCCTGAATCCCACAGTCATTCAATTTGTCAAATACATTTGCATTAACAAAATATATATGGAAACTAATACTTTATTGAAAATAGAACAGTGCTTATGGCACTGCTCAATTTAAGTAACATGGATCATGAACTTTACATATTTTTACATACTAACTCAGTGCACCAAATTCTCCAAAACTGAGGTTGACGATGATGACAATGCCATGTATGTCACATTCAGAGAATGATGAATAAACAGCAGCCAAGTAAAGATATTGCTTTCCAGAAACACCTTATGAGGGACTAGTGTGGATCCGTTGTAGGGCTATTAGCATTTCCCAAAGAGTCTTTTGAAACCTTATTCTCATACCCTAACTCCTGGAGTAAAAAAAAAAAAAATACACATAGCATTTAGAACATAAACTATAACATTTTCTCTCTTTGAGATCCAAGTGTTCATTAGCATGTTAATTACTTTGTAAAGTTCCACATTTATCCTTTTACTTATTCCATGCATAGTGAGAGGTGCTGACGATGAACATCGAACAGAACAGAAAAGGTTCCTTCTCCACAGAACCTTTCCTGCACAGGTAGAGGAAAGCAAAAATAAATACATAAATATATTTTAGGTGATGATAAGTGTCTTATTGGAAATGAAATAGTACAAAAGAACAACAAATACTGAGGGATAGTATTTTATGTAGGGTGATTGAGGAAAGTGCTAAGGAAAGAAGACATTTGGGCAGAGTGGAAGTGAAGAAGCAAGCCGTGAATGTTTAGAAAATAACCCATCTCAAGCAAGAGAAGAGAGCAAAGGTAGTGTGGCAGGTGCAGGCTTGGAATATTTATGGAATGAGATGACCACTTAGCCTGGGGTGGTGTGCATGAAAACAGATCAAGTCAGGGCGTTAGACAAGATCGCACACATGGTGGTCGGGAATTTGCTAAATTGAGTGCATTCGAACCTGTGAGTGGCATGATTTAATCTTTATTGTTAAAGAATCATACTTGTAGATGAATGGAGAACAGACTAGCAGGGCAAAGGTAGAAACTGAGAGACAAATAAAAAACCCTATTGTAATAATCTAGTAAGAAATATTGATGACTAGAACTGGGAAACCTGGAGGATAGTATGGTAAGATCCTATATATGATTCGTACGTGTGGTCAAAGAGATTCCTTGGCCTCAAAAACAGGAAGAAATGAATTGTCATTTACTAAAACGAGGAGGAGAATGGAAAGGGAACAACTTAGCTTGTGAGGGCATCGAATGTTCTGTTTATAAAATATTAATTGAGAGTTCCTCACTATACAGTTATATTAGCAAGGATTTTGAGAAGTTATTGGCTATTGGAATAGGAAGCTTAGGGTATGCAAAGCTTCAGACTAAATAACATCAGTTAAAGATCAGAATAGAAAGTGAAAAGAAGCTGGGCAAGTCCATTTATGGAGATGAAGGTGAATTTGTAGAAGAAATTATGGTCAACAGCCTTAAGAGGGAGCTGAAAGAGGGAGGTGTGTGGAGGCCGAGGAAAGGAAGCACCAAGGGTGAACTCACCACGTCTGCCAACCGCAAAGAGCTCACAGTGGCTGTGGAAGGCAACTGAAAACAGGATTTGGCAACAAAGGGATCTCTGGGCTCCTAGCAAGGGCTTCATAGATGATGAGGAGGGAAAAGAAACTGGAAAACATGAACAGAAATCAACTCTGCTTTAGAGGAAGCAGATGAAGTGAACCTGCAGAGAATCCGCTGCCAAAGACAGGCTGCAGCCTCCCCAGGGCAGAGTGGAGTGTCGACCTGGACCGGGTCAGGTACAAAGTGTTCACATCCTCAGTTTCCTTACCTGAAGGTGTGGCTGGGCAGGGCATTCACCATCTCTCGCCTGGAGTCTGCAGTGAAAACATGTAAAGGTATGTGAGAATCACACTAATTACCAACTTGTTTTATAATAGCACCTTTTGGAAATGATTTTTAGCTCAACTGACTAGGTAACTCAGAAAAAAATGAATTAATGTGGTTACTTCTGATTATAATTACTTTTAACCAATAATGAGGAGCCTTTATTTCAATGGGAAAAAAAAAAGGATTGGTGTAGATTTAATGAAGTATATTTAATAAAGGTTGAGGTTACTTGTCAATAGATAACCCCATGTACACACATGAGCCATGGAATAGCAGCATTGATAACTGAAAATTGCATTCTGCTTTTTTCTGAAGGTCCCCTTTGTCTTGTCTGGGTCAGTGAAGCCCGACTGTCTCCTGATAACATTGATTTTCTCCAAAGATCTGTCAAGCGCAGGCTCTCTTCTCTACCGCTCTGCACTGAGGCAAGGTTATGTACTGACCATGCTCAAACTCTTCTAAATTCCTCAAGCTCAAGCTCTCTGAGATAGGTGTAGCCAGATTTTTTTCTTTTCTTACTGTTACTATGACATCTAGCCCATTCTCCCCTCATTTTTTCATCACTTGATTCATATTCTTCCTCCTTATTTGTCTGCCTATCGCCTCATTGACTGTTTCAGAATCTGGACGAACTGCACACGGACAACAACACTCCGATTATCCAGTTCCTTCTAGCTTCACAGTGATTTTTTCCATCCTTGTTTCATTTGTTGTGGTTGTTGTGTGATTGCCTGTGTGTCACGGTCAAACTACATCTTGTCATTAAAAAAAACCCAAAAAAACAAAAAACTGTTTTCAAACGTCTCAAACTCTGTTCCTCATCTCCATCTTTTAGCTCATTTACGATAATTTTTCTTCACCAAGAATTCTCTGACTTATCAAGATTTCTATTTCATTTTCTTACTCAAATTAATCATGGTTTAGTCCACTCAGCTGACCAATTCCTTCCTACTACAAGTAACTTCCACAATTGAAAGTTCTATCTGAATTCTGTTCACTCATTTATCTACTTATTTTTAAGACTCCAGTTATGGATTTACTCAATTACCTCTTTATCGTTTTCTTGGACTTAGGTAGGAGAATATCGTTAGAGAAAGTTTATACAACAGTGATGACTGGACTCCCATCTAATGAGTAGTCAGAAATATCAACTATGAACTCAGTGGTGTGAGTCAGTGTGATCCCTCTTCTCCAGTGAAAGCCATCTTTTCCTCTTTGAGTCAGCTACTCATGTAATTTGCTCTGGAGTCAAATACTCAAGTCCCTTGCCTTCACTCTTCTATGGCAATTCCAGTATAGAAGTCATAAGAAAATTAAAGTGATAGTAAGAGACGTATCTCATTAACCCACTACTGTTGTAGCAATCCAGCTGAATTGGTAACATGTGCTCTCATCCTGTTAAAGGGGAGGGTGTATCCCTGATTCTAATAAGAGCTGACTCCACCCTTACCATAAATATCCTTTATTCCTCCTACTCAAACCTTCTGAATGAGTTTCTTCTGGAAACTGTGTCTTTTTGTTTACATTAATTTATCTCTCTTTAAAGAATCAGTCCAATGAACCTATAAATATGCATTAATATATCCACTGGAGAGACTTCACATGTTTTATATTTACCTGAATGGAGCTGGAACATATTCTTCTTAGTAAAGTATCTCAAGAATGGAAAAAAAAGTATTCAATGTACTCAGTACTACTATGAAATCAATATATACACACTCATACAAATGGCAAAACCTAACTATAGTCCAGAAAGTAGAAGGGAAGAGGAGAGGGAGGGGAGGTGAGGGGATTAATGGGAGGAGGGAGGGTATTTGGGGGGACCTCACCTAATGTGCATGATGCAATGGTACATTTCAAAACTATTAAAAGATGAGTATAATTGTGATGGATGTGTTACTTAGTTCCATGTAAACATTTCACATTGTATATGGAAGCAGTACCCTGAACCCCATAAATGCATCTATGTACAAAGTTATGATTTAATAAAAAATAAATTAAAAAAGTTAAAATAAAAATAAACTGATTTACTAATGCTTACATTAGAGTTAAAACTATTGTATTGCAAACTTGGCTCGGCTCTTCTATATTCTCATGGTTTGTCGCTCCCTTGATTTGCCAGAGCCAGACAGACATGTGAAGTTCTCACAGTATTCTGTATTTCCTTCTGTTTCCCCTACTGTGCTCAAGAGGCTCTGAGGTTGGTAAGCACCTGGTGAGTTGGAGACAGTTAAAGGAGAAAGGTATAAACGATGCCTTCTGAGAAGCACACAGCGCAGCCCCTGGGGGCTTCATAAAACATAATTATCAGTTCTGCATTTTGTTGTAAGGCCAATGTGAAGTCGGTCATTGAAGCAATTTCTTTGGCCACATAAGATTCTGTGACCTGCGTGACTTTGCTGCCGTGTGGAAGACGCAGTGGGAAGAAGGGGAAGTGAAGAGGGATGGGCTGGGAGGCTGGGGCAGTGGAAGCCCCTATTAACACGTGGTGGGGCGCTAAAATTGGAGGAAAAAAATCAAAATTCAAAGAGGAATCAAGCTCTAGTTTCTCAGATCATAGAGTTTCAAGAAAGAGATATCAATATAGATTTAGGGTCACTCTCAGGAAAGATTGTGGTATCTCTATGATGTATTTGTCAGACTATAGGACTTATTCTAACTGAGACAATCTTGAACTATGCCTTCTTCAGGTAAGAGTTATAAATTCTCAAAGCTGTTGCAATATGAATGACAAACTGTAAGGTTACGGAACTCATGCAGAAAGCAACACCTCATGACAGGAACCAAGGTGCAGAAACACATCGTAAATTTAACGTGTGGGTGACATGCCTAATTTTGAGAGATAATCACTCTCAGTTTAAAGCTGATGGTTTAAATATTTTAGAAAGTTCTGAAGGCTTAGAATATATTAAAAATTGCATAGTAGAAAGATGCTCTGTATCCCTCTGAAGCAATATTAGTTATAAAGCAGAAAAACAATTTTCATAAAAAAGAAAACAAATTATAAATGATTAAGTCAAATATGAGGCATAGTTTTCTGAGGATAAAACATGAATAAATAGAATTTTTTCAAAAATGAGTACTCACATCATTTGTTTCCTTCAGTTATCCATTTAATATTTGCTCTAAATTCATTTTGCTTTACTTTGGGGCAATAATCACAATAACTGATACTTCTATATTATTTTCATATGTTTCAGCCTTTTCTAAATACTTTACATAATAACTCAATCTCACAAACCTTTGAAGAAATATTTTAATGAATGATTATCTTTTTAATAAGTGAGATTCCAAAATTAATAAACAGATAACCCCAAAGGCTTTAAAATTAAGCTTGGCACATATTTTTAAATATATGTCTACTTCTTTAAATCTTAAACCATTCATTTTCTTTTTTGTCCTACAATTTTATCTGACATGAAATTCGTATATATGGTAAAATGTTTATCTTAAATTTAGACATATCTCATATAAATACCACTTGAACCATATGTACAAAGTGTTTAGTTAATCACACTCCTCTCTTCATGCCACACCATCATTAACAATTTTGTTTTGTTTTTGAGACAGAGTCTCACTTTGTCACCCTCAGTAGAGTGCTGTGGTGTAATGGCTCACAGCAACCTCAAACTCGTGGGCTTAAGCAATTCTCTTGCCTTAGCCTCCCAAGTAGTGGGGACTACAGGTGCCCACCATAAGGTCTGGTGATTTTTTTTTAAATTTTGTTTTTTAAGAAATGACATCTCTGGTTCAAGCTAGTCTTGAACCTGTGAGCTCAGGCAATCCACCTGCCATGGCATCAAAGTGCTGGGACATTATTAATGAATGAGAAAGCTCTCTTACTTACTGTCTCTCACATCTCTGTTTGTCTTCTGTTCTCTCACCCTCATGAAAAAACATGGATACTTTTTCATTTATACATTACTATAAAATTTGTATTATTTTCTCTCAATAACTAAATTCATTTTTTTTTGAGACAGTCTCACTATGTCACCCTTGATAGAGTGCTGTGGCGTCACAGCTCACAGCCACCTCAAACTCCCAGGCTTCAGCGATTTCTTCCCTCAGCCTCCCAAGTAGCTGGGACTATAAGCACCCACCATAACGCCTGGCTATATTTTGTTGCAGTTGTCATTGTTGTTTAGCTGTCCCGGGTTGGGTTTGAACTCGCCAGCTTGGGTGTATGTGGCCAGCGCCTAACCACTGTGCTATAGGCGTTTAAGAGAAATTCATATTAGAGCTGAAGTATGTGCCAGCCTCTCTTGATGGAATATAATCCATGAAGATCGGGAGCAAGAGGCCAGCTGGTCTTTAAACAGTGGTCTTACGCTCTTTGGTGTCTGTCAGGTTGGACATTTGAAAGTGGCTGTGACTAAATCAGCATGGGTAATTTGGAGTCTCTGATGCTGTGCTCTAAGTAATCTGTGTCTCTGCCACTGCAGCCACTGTGTTCATGGACTCACATCGCAACTCCGTGATGGCTGATGTCAAAAACTGGCTGCAGGTTAAAGGCCAGGTAGTTTTAGCTCTTGGTTATTTAGTTCCTCTTCCTCGGAGGATCTCACATGGTTATTATCAATATGCTATACAAAATCACCACTGTGCCCACTCCCATGCATCCATCCACACAACTCTATCTTTAGAACTCATTGCTCAAGTCTGATAACCTTTATTGTTCACATTTGACCAGCTGTTCAGGAAATCATCCCTGTGCATGAGCTATGTATGATAACCTCAAGCAACTTTGTTCATGTATTTTGAAGGATCGAGTGCACTGCATGGAACTCCAGCCATTGAGAACATTTGTTCTATGACTGTGTTTAAGGGCCCCCTTTTTAATGCAGGTGCATTTGACTTTTTACCTTATACCTCCCACAAAGCTAATCCATATGCAAACCAAACTCCTCTTCCTGTTAGTTTACAGATTTCCTGTAGAGTTGTGGTTGTGCCCTGAGAAGAACAGCTGTGGGGGGCAGAGCAGTGCCCGCGGGCGGGCTATTTGCTTATGCACTTGAATCATGGCTGTGCTCAGTCTCCCGGGGACCTGCCTTGTGATTCTCCCACTGAGTTGCACCATGAGTCATCTTTTCACACCATAGATAAGTCCATTACCATAGGATGTCTTTAATTCATCAGATTTTATGGTGGCCTGAGCCACTGGCATCATTCTTAATCAACGCCAGAGTCCTTTTCTAATTTGGCCCCTATTGAAAGCTGGTAAGAGTTGTGTTTTGTTCCTTAAGAAAGAAATGCAAAGGGTAATAATTTGTCTTTGCTGCTCATCCTTGTTTGTACCTGACTACTGCAATTAAAAATAGTTTAAGGATATAGAAAGTCACTGAATTTTCACGTAGCTTACACTCTACCTTTGGAGTACACACTTTTTAGTGAAGCCTCCTGAAGGCAGGGCACCTCTTGCTCACCCCGTCCATCCTTAGAGTAGTTGGCTAGTTTTTCTACTTTTAGCAGACAGGGTCTTGCTCTTGCTCAGGCTGGTCTGGAACACCTGAGCTCCAAGAGTCTTTCCACATTGGTCCCCCAGAGTGTTAGAATTACAGATGTGAGCTACCATGCCCAGCCTTACATAGTGCATTTCTCAAGGCCATGGTACATTCTGTGCCCTGGTTTTCCCTTGAAACATAATAATTCGGTGAGTATTCTGTATGTTCATGGCTCGTCTTGTCTTGGATGCCCGCATTCCCAACCCTTTAAACCTTTTCCTCCATTTTCATCCATGGGAATTTTGCCACTTAACTGTTGCCAATGTGACCCATTTTTCCCAAGCTTTAGGTAGCTATTTCCATAGGGAATTTGCAACGCTTAGCGCATCCTTCTCAGCGTTTTATATGTAGTACTTTGGGAGAACCCTCTTACCTCAACAACTCTTCTGTATGCAATTTTCTTTTTGTTTTTATTAATTTTGCTTACTTATACATGTGTGTATTAGGTTTTCACTTTTGCCTTTACAGAATTAAAAAGGCTAAATTTAAATTTGAGACTTTGGAAAAAACAAAAGAAGAAGAAGTTAACTGATCAAAGTATTCTATAATAGACATACTTCTATCCGACAAAGTGAATGTTACTTTCTTGGTATTATTACTATTATTATTGCTTAATATTTTGTTGCAGCCATCGCCTGATTTCTTTTCTGAATGTATTTATCTTCATTCGTTCTTTATGAGGTTTTTCTTCTCAGTCCTTATGTTAAATATTGTTCTTGTCATTAAATGTATGCAATTTTCTTATCTAGTCCTCTGGATCAGTCATTCTCAGCATTCACCCGCAGGTGAGATGCTGAGGTCACTTGGTGGCATGACATACTGAGGGCATTTATTTTTCTGTGACTGTTTAATTCATTTATCCCTCTCCATGTCATCATTTTGTATGAGAGTAGTAATTGTTTATCTGATTGGAAATTTGCATTTCATTATGAAGTTCAGACCTAACTCTCAAATGTGGCTGAAAATCAGAATATATTTCAGGGCAAAGAGTCTTGACTCAGGAGTTGAGTTGTGTCTCCCAAGAATTTGATGGTAAAGTCCTAACTCCTAGCACCTGAGAAGGTATTTGTATTTAGACATAGAGTCTATTAGGAAATAAAAATGTTAAAAAGAGTTCGTTAAGTTGAGACCTAACCCAATATGACTGGTATCCTTACATAAAGAGGATATTTGGATTCAGAGAGATAAGGAAGATTGTGTGAAGACCCAGGGAGAATATGGCAATTTACAAACCAAGGAAAGAGGCTTCAAAAGGAACTAATCTTGGCAACACTGTCATACCTGTCTTCCAGCCTGAGAAATTTTGAGGAAATAAATTTGTGTTGTTTAAGCCACCCAGTTGATGGGACTTTGTTTTTGCAGACCTATTAACAAGTATTCCAGGAATGAAAAACTTTGATTTATTAGAACCTACTTTAAATCATACAACATGCATTTTTCCTTATGTTTTGCACTGGAATACACACTCCGTGTAATATTCTCTCCTCGTTTGATTTCATTGGCTGTTAGGCGAAGTGGATCTAAGTACTGATTTTCACACTTGGAACCTGAACCAAACTTTTTTCCCCTCTTATCATTGATTTATTTTACTCAAAACACAGCCTTTTGAAGTCATAAGAGAAGAAGAGATCAGCAGAGATATTATATGAAAACGGTAAGGAAAAGATGACAATTGTATTGTTGGGATTACTTATAAACCAATGATTTTTAACACTGTACAACTTAAAGGGTTCATGCAAGGATGGAATTATACCTTAATGAATTCCGGGTGTTTAATGAAATTACCCATTAACTTTGCTCTATATTATAGCCTCTTATATGATATATAATGTGTTTATATTTTCAAACTAAAATAGTCCTATAAAGACATTAAGTTAGATCAAATTATAGCTTAACTAAAATATTGAGTCCTGACCATACACTGGAGCAATAGGAACATAAGAGATTATTTATGTTGTAGGAGTTTAAAAAAATTGTTTAGCATTTAAATCATGTACCCTCAACTAAACGTTCATCTTTTTTAAATCTCATCTTCAGAACTAGAAGATGCTTGGGAAACGTGAAGCACAAGATGTGAGTTTCTGAGCCCAGCACATCAGAGCTTCCTCCACAGACTTGGCCAAGTGAGAAGAGGCTTAGTCACAACCCAGAACTTCTTCTTTAGAACCTACGCTTTCATAGTCCTTAAATTGCAAGAGGTTCACTTGATATGCCTTTCCGAAGTACCTATGATAGATGAATCGTTTCTCCTGACTTGCAGTCACAGAGTCCTCTGATTTTTACCAAGTCTCTGCAGTTCTTCGTGCTCAGTGACAACCTTTAAGGTTTCTTTGGGCTGTCTGCCTACACAATTTTGTACACACTAAAAAGACTACATGCCAATTTAGGATACCCAAAACATACCTTTTAAATTTGATGAATATCTGTCAAACTGTAGCTCAGGTATGGCTGTGATAAGTGCAAGGAACTTTACTTCATCTGAATATATTTCTACACATTTCCACTTTCAACATTTTTTATGAAACTTTAGTCTGACTGATGATCAGAAGCTCCATTGGTAGACTTGGCTCTGAGCTGGCGGCAGTATATCCTAGTTTGTGTTATCTGTGTTTCACGATTTGGTTAACAGGGAAGAAACTGTTTATTTAAATAGCCCATCCATCTATAAGCAATACTGAAATACAAAGACTTAAAAATCAAAGGGTATAAATTTTATCTTTGAACATCTCTAAGAAATGAAGATAATTACCCCTTCTTTTAGAACCAGTACTTTTCCTTAATTAACAATGAAACACATGTAAAGTCTTCTCCGTGTGTTTCAGTGGATACAGTAAATCAAAATATTTTGTTCTGGATTCTGGTTTTCTCTTTTTAGTGGACGTCTCTTTGGAGTGGTGATTGTATTTGTAAATAATGCATTCGAATGAATTGCAGTTGGAATTGATTTTGATAGTTAATTTTATATGTGTTTAAAGTTACACAGGATAGTTGGGATTCATTTATTCTTAACAAATTATTAGTATGTCACTAGTAGAATTGGGCAAAGGAAATGGACAGGTTTCTTTCAAGTTTAAGTGACTTTTAGATCTTGTCTTCTGATATTAAGGTCTTATCTTCCAAAGAGGGTAAAATGTAAGAAAACAGCGCAACTGATTCTCACAATTATTTTTTTTTCCTCTGACTATTCTTTAAGAAGGGGAATATAACACCAATTACAGTTGCTTATAAAGCATTTTAGAATGGTAAAAAGGCCACCTTGAAAACTTCTATTTTTAATCTTCTAGAGAGACACTGTACTCTTTCATTTCCACTGAACCAGAGTATAAGAAACCCATGACAGGTACATCTGTCTTGTAGGGAATAACTTTTATAACCTTCTCTCAAAAAGTCTCTATTCTTGGCATGCCACCCACAGTTCACCGACTTTGAACTAGTCATGTCCAATTCCCAGCCCAAATAGGTGTTTCCGACATCTCTGGTGGAAGGATCTCCTGAGACTTCTTTGCTGAAGTATTTTCAGTTGCTCTTTCCATAATAAAGACGACTTTTAGAGGCCCGCCATGCTACCTGTCAGATGAAGTTCAGGGCTTACATATTTTCTTTTTTAACTTTTTGAAGGTCATATCATTTACTAGTGTATACTTATAAAAAAAAAAAAAAAGAATAGTGCCTACACATTGATTCTTTTATCCCTGTGGGGTTTTTTTACATCAATATTCTTATGTAATTATATCTTTTATCATTTTATTATTTTTTTAAATGAGGGGATTTCTCTGTACTTTATTCACAACTCAACAAAGTGGGTTCCACTAATCTATCTTTGGCTATCTTAATAAGTAAACAGTAAAATACTTAAAATATGAAAAAGATATGTTCTTCTTGTGACTGTTGAAGCTTACAGGAGTTAGACTATTTAAGTTTTGTTTTTCTTTCTTTTTTTTTGACTGGGGCTGGGTTTGAACCCGCCACCTCCGGCATATGGGGCCGGTGCCCTACCCTTCTGAGCCACAGGTGCCAGCCTTAAGTTTTGTTTTCCATTAACTGTTTATTTCACAAAATACTAATTGAGTCCCTGTTGTAGACCAGTCACTATATGGTGTACTTACAATTGCAATAGGAAGGGAGAAAAACAAGGAGCTCATAAATTTGCTACCTATTGATGGGAAGATAAACAGGGTAAACACATAAATAAGTCATTATGGAATGTTTTAGAATGTGAGATATGCTAGGGGAAGCTAAAATGATAGGGGGCCTGGAGAGGACATTTCCTACTTTTTCTTAATTTAAAGAAAGCCAGGCAAGAATTGAGGAGATGGTCACACTTGGGCAGAATGTTTCATTGGCGGGAACAGTACTAGTGGCCTAAGACGTGAGCACACCTGGCATGTTTGAGTAAGAGAACATACGACATGTGGACGGTATGGCAAGTGAGCCACCGTGGCTGATGAGCGCAGAGTTTTAATCAGGAATTGGGTTGTTCAGAAAATATTAGGCTTTATTCTGAATGAGATGAGGAACCACTGGAGAGGATTTAGTTCTCACTGACAAGCTGACAATAAACCACTTTGTTTCCAAGATGCTCTGTGGAAAACAGTTGTGGAAGTACAGACAGGTGGCTCTCGCAGTAGGCAGGGGGAGGTGGCGGTGCCTTGAAGAGTGGAACGTGTGGAAGGTGGGGGGAAATTCTCAGGTTCTATGCATATTTTGTAAATAATTGTCCGAAGTCAATTTTGCAAACGTTTCAGATGTGGTATTTCAGATGTGTTGAAGAGCCCCTTGAGGTCCCTTGTTTACTGCAGGACTATTCATAGCAGCCAGGACAGGGAATCAGCCTAGCTGACCATCAACCAATGAAGGAGGGCAGTAAGTGTGGGGCATGTACACAAGAGGATATTATTCAGTTATAAACATGAAAGAAATCCTGTCATTGGGAAAACACTATTTT
>NW_003852464.1:9303743-9305727 GCF_000181295.1 Otolemur garnettii
ATGGAAGAGTAGAATGATGGTTAGTAGGGGCTGTGAGATTAGTGGGAAGGGGTAATGAAGTGGGGATGGATAACGGGTACAAAAATATGGTTAGGTACAATGATAAGATCTGGTATTTCGTTAGCACAACAGGACAAATATAGTTAATGATAATTTATTTTGTATATTTTAAAATAAAAAAAAAATGTTATACTGCTGGTTCTTCTAGCCTTGCAGCCTGTCAAAAGAAAAAATAACGTCTAGGCGGTGCCTGTGGCTCAAAGGTGTAGGGAGCTGGCCTCTATACTGGAGGTGGTGAGTTCAAACCTCAGCACCAGCCAAAAACTGCCAAAAAAGGAAAAAGAAAAAAAAAAAAACGTCTCTCTTAGTGGATATAAATTCGTTCAGAGTATTAAATTATAACTATATATTTGATTTGCAATACCTGGTACTTCCTTAATAATAATCAAGTAGGCTGGGCATGGCAGCTCATGCCTGTAATCCTAGTACTCTAAGTCTGAGGTAGGTGGTTGGTCTGAGCTCACGAGTTTGATACCAGTGTGAGCAAGAGCAAGATCTCTGTCTCTAATTAAAAAAAAAAAAGGAAAAAGAAAAACTAGCAGCGTGTTGTGGTGGTCACTTGTAGTCCTAGGTACTCAGGAGGCTGAGGGAAAAAGATTGCTTAAGGCTAAGAGTTTGAGGTTATTGTGAGCTGTGAGAGTCTGTCTCAAAAAAAAAAAAAAAAAAAAAGGAAAAATAACAATCTAGAAAGATAAATACACACAGGCTCACAGCAAATGCATACAAATAAAATCATAGACATAGCTATGAACCTGATTAATAATGCAATGGATTATGAAATGCACAGAAAAAAATAAGAATAAAAACCTAAATGAAATGGAAACTTTAAAGTTGAATTTTTCTTTTTCTCATCTCAAATTTTTTTCTTCAGCTATACTTAATCTTCTGCTATGTAAATCCATTAAGTTTTGCTTTAAATTATTTTACTTTTTGTGATTTACAAGTTATGAAAGAAATATCTGGAATAAAACAGAAGGAATTATAAGATAAATGATAGAAGTAGTTTTCAATGAAGAAGAATGAAAACCATATTCAGAAAAGAGTAGAAGAAAAAAACAATTTGCACATAGATTAAAAAAAAAAACAAGAAAATCTAATCTGTATTGTTAGATGTCTTAATCTTATCTTCAGAAAAAAGAAGGAGATGGTAATTATTATAGAAGAAGGAGAAAGGGATGGGGGTTTTTGGGCAATCATAAGATTTTATATTTGGGCCTGATCAGTAGTTATACTAGTGTGCTCATTGTGTGATATTTCTTCAGACTGTACAATTACTGATTTTTTCATTTATTTTTATTTTATAAATCAGAAAACATTTGCTACCAAATAAGGGTCTTTATAACTTTTAAAACAATCAATAATCCCCTGACATTACCCTCCAATTGAACACTTAACTACCACATAAATGTATACCAAATTACATTACTTCCTACCTTGTATGCTGTGGGTTCTTAAATGCCATTTTTATGAAAAGTACATAGGCCTACATGTGGGAACTGTGCTTTGGCTTTAAGTGGAAATCATATTTAATTTCTATCTACCCGAAGAAAACTGGACACATTTGGTGTGATGTAATTATTCCTCAACATTTTTAAGAGACCCTCAGTCCTCTTTCTTTTGATCTAAAGGTGAATTTAGATAGATTTAGTTGAATTTGGATTAACAAGCTATATGTATATGTGTATATATACACACATACCATGGAATACTATTCAGCCATTTAAAAAAATGGAAACTTTACATTTTATATCTTTTGTATCAATGTGGATGGAGTTGGAACACATTCTTCTTAGTAAAGCATCACAAGAATGGAGAAGTAAGAATCCAATATACTCAGTACTAATATGAAGCCAGTAGATGATCTAATACACATTCACATAACAGAAAAAAGTAAATCAATTTAAGGTAGGGTCAGGGGAATGAG
>NW_003852464.1:9308567-9309663 GCF_000181295.1 Otolemur garnettii
TTGATTGAAGGGGTACCTGGTAAACTCTTATATTCTGAAGCCTCAGCCGGACAGTGGTGCCACAATGCCTAACACTTCACTTTGCGTATCAGAACATTTTTATTAAATCCTGTCCTTTTTCCACTTCCTTTTGTTGCAAAATAAAATCTGTGCGTACGTGAAGAAAGACAGTCAATGCTCTTACTTTGGCACGGATGACTATGTGCATTCCTTTTATCCTAGTTTACAGATGTGTGCAAAATAGCAAAGACACTTTTTTTCTCATTTTCCAGCCCTATATGTAAAACAAAAAAAGAGATATAGACCGATTTGATAGACAGGTCATCCTCTTATTCATGCACCAATTTTCCTAGTGTTTATAATTTCAATAATTTTCACTACCATGATCGTCATCCAAGCTACAGAAAAGAGAATACATTCCTTCCTTTGTTTTCCTTTGTTCACTGACGATTGTTTCTACTGTCAAAACTGATTCATCGTGACATGTAAAAATGGAGAAGTGTTCTGGAAATTCAGCAGGCACATAGAAGATATTTAGACTAGGAATGAGTTTCAAATTTTATAATGTTCTACAGATTTCAAACATTTCAATCCTGTCTCTTTCTCCAAATAACATTAGACCCTCTGCCACAACGGTCTCAAGTTTTAGGAAAGCCAAAAAATGCTACGTGCATGCATAAACTACCGTAGAATTACCCAGTTACAGGAGCAGTAAAGAGAATATTAGAAAAGGGCCAAGAAAACTTAACTCTAAGCTTTTTCAAAAACAGAGAGGGGCAGAAGAGGGTGCGTTGTCCGGTGTCTAGTAAAAAAGTATAACCCTCAGTGTTCAAGAAGGAGACAAGTTTTTATAACTGTAGGTGCTGTGCTAATTCACTTATGCACATAATTATGTAAAGAATAGTGAGCTCTCTACTGAGAGCTTTGTTCTTTTTTTTTTTTTGGATTTTTATCTTTTTGTTATAAATACTTTGCTTTCATCGGAAAAATTTTTGCTCCTTTTTATTTTTAGCTTTGTTTTTATCTGTTGATCTCTTTTTTGGAGGGGCATGACTATATTTTAATTCTTTTTTTAAATTAAATCATAGCTGTGTAC
>NW_003852464.1:9310393-9313101 GCF_000181295.1 Otolemur garnettii
GCAGGGATATTAGTTCTTTGTCAGATGTGTAGTTTGCAAATACTTCCCCCATCTTGTATGCTGTTTAATTTACTCTGCTGATTATTTCCTTTGAAGTGCCAAAACCTTTTAGTTTCATTAAATCCCACTTGTTTTTGTTATAGCTGAGTTTTCATTTGGATTCTCTGCCTAGGTCAATATTCAGAAGAGTTTTTCTTATGTTTTCTTCTAGAATTTTTATAAGTCTGGGTGTTAGGTTAAAGTCAATCCATCTTGAGTTTATTTTTGCATATGGTTAGAGATATTTATCCAGTTTCATTCTTCTGGGTATGGCTATGCAGCTGTCCCAGAACCATTTATTGAATAGGACATCCTTTCCCCAGCTGTGTTTTAGTCTCCTTAGTCAAAAATTAGTTGATTGCAGCTATGTGGTTTTATTTCTGAGTTCTGTGTTCTGTTCCCTTGGTCTGGTGTCTGTCTTTATACTACTGTCCTGATGTTTGGGTTATTATAGACTTGCAGTGTAATTTAAAATCAGGTAATGGGATGCTTCCACATATCCAGAAATTACAACAAACTCAAACAAATCAGCAAGAAAAAAATAAGAACTGAGGAAAAGACATGAAGAGATTCTTTTTCAACATTCAGAAATGTAAATATCATTGGTAAATGCTATGAAAATCTCTATGCACATAAACTAAAAACAGAGGAAATGGAGAAATTCCTGGAAACACACAACTCCTCAAGACTCTATGAGGAAGAAATAAAAGTGCTGAACAGGCAATAACAAGCCATGAGATTGAGGCATTAATGAAAAATTTTCCAAAAATAAAATGCCTGGACCAGATGGAGTCACAGCTGAATTTTGCTAGAACTGGGAAGGAAGAGCTGGGACTCGCACTGCAGAAACTATTCCATAACATCAAGACAAAGGACGTAAAGCCAATATCACCTTGATACCCAGCCCAGGAAAGAGAAAGGATGCAACAAAAAAACAAAACTACAGACTAATATTCCTTATGAATATAGATGCAAAAATCCTCAATAAAATACTAGCAAACCAAATTCCACAACACATCAAAAGATAATCCACCATGACCCAGTAGTCTTCATTCCAGGGATGCAAGGGTGATTAATCTGTGGAAGTCAATAAGTATAATTCACCACATAAACAGGAGCCAAAACAGAGACCATGGAATCCCCTCAATAGGTGCAGAACAAACATTAGACAAAATACAGCCCTTTCATAATCAAAGCCTGCAATAGAGTAGGTATAGAAGAAACATGTCTCAAAATTACAAAAGCAATATATGACAAACACACAGCCAGTATCACACTGAATAGGGGAAAACTAAAGCAATCCCATTAAGAACTGGAACAAAGACATGGGTCCCCATTGTCACCTCTTCTATTCAACATAGTGCTGAATGTCCTAGCCGGAGTAATCAGACAAGAGAAAAAAACAATAAAGAGTATCTAAACCCAGAAAAGAGAAGGTTAACCTGGCTTTCTAATGATGATGTGAACTGATCTCTAGAAAACCCTAAGGACTCCACCAAGAAACTCCTGGAAATGATAAATAAATTCAGCAAAGTCTCGGGTTATAAAATAAATGGACTTAAATCAGTAGCATTTCTATATACCAAAAACAGTCAAGCTTATAGTCAAGTCAAAGATTCGAAACCATTCACAACAGCTACAAAGAAAATAAAATACATAGGTATACACATAAGGAAGGAGGGGAAAGGACTCTACATAAAGAACGATGCACCCTCTTCTGCCCCTCTTTTTCTGTTTTTGAAAAAGTTTCAAGTTAAGTTTTCTTGCTTCTTTTCTAATCTTTACTGCTTCTGAAACTGGACAATTCTACTGTAATTTACACATGTATGTATGCCAATTATAGCAGCCACAAAAATAAGTAAGTGGAATTTGATTAAATAAAAAGCTTCTGCACAACTAAAGAAGTAATAGCTAGAATAAATAGACAATATTTATGTGAGAATGTGAGAAAATATTTGAAAAATATACATCCAAAACATCAACAAGAAAAAAATAAACAACCTCATTAAAACATGGGCAAAAGACATAAACAGGAGCTTTTCGAAAGAAGATAGACAAATGGTCAAGAGACATGAAAAAATGTTCAATGTCACTAATCACCAGTGAAATGCAAATTAAAACCATGAGATATCACCTTATTCCTGTTATAATGGCTTTCATTAAAAGTCCAAAAACAATAGGTGCTGGAGTGGATACAAAGACAAAGGAATGCTTATCCACTGTTGGTGGGACCGAAAAATAGTAAAACATCTATAGATAAGGTGTGGAGAGTCCTCAATGAACTAAATGTAGTTTTACCATATTATCCAGCAATCCCACTACTGGGTATTCACCAAAGGGGGCAGGAGATAAAGTCATTTCATCAAAAAGATTGAGCTTAAATGTGTATTACAGCACAACTCGCAGTTTCAAAGATGTGATATCAACTCAAGTACCCATCCATTTATGAGGATGCGTGGATTAACAAAATATGGTATTTGTATAAAATTGACTACTACTCAGCCATAAAAAGGATAAATAATGTCATTTGCAACAATGTGTATGGAACCAGAGACAGTATATTAAGTTGAATATCACGTGAACTTGCTATTAAATATGAACTAACTAACCAATGACCACCTATTAAATATGAACTAACTAACCAATGACCACCTATTAAATATGAACTA
>NW_003852464.1:9313190-9317789 GCF_000181295.1 Otolemur garnettii
AGAGGAAATCAAACAAGGGACAGGGGAAATGGATGGGTGAAAATCTCCCCAACAGGTACAGTGAACAGTAATTACTTGGGTGATGGGCAGATTTATAGCTACAAATCAAGTATTACAAAAGCAACTCATGTAACAAAATACAAACATTTGTACCCCCCTAATATGTTGAATTAAGAAAAGAGTTAAAAATAAACACAAAATATGGGGCGGCGCCTGGGGCTCAAAACAAAAAAGGACCAAGAAACCTATGAAAATATGTTCAACATCACCAATTGTCAGAGGAATGCCAATTAAAATTACAAAGAGATGCCATCTTACTCCTGTCAGAATTGCCATAATTAAAAGGACAGAAAACAATAGATATTGGTGCAGGCATGAAAAGGGGATGCACATACATTGTTTGTGGGAAAGTAAACTACTGCTTCTACGGAAAACCATATGGGGGTTACTTAAAGAACGAAAAGTAGACCTATCATTTTGTCCAGCAATCCTACTGCGGAGTATTTACGCAAATAAAAAGAAGTTATTTCACGTAATACATCATGTACGCTCAAATATTTATTTCAGCACAATTTATAATTGCAAAGATATGGAATCAACCTGAGTGCCCATCCGCTGATGAATAGATGCAGGAAATGTAGTGGACACACACACAGACCCCCCCACACAGAGAGAGACCCCCCACACACACATAGACCCGCCCACACACACACAGACTCCCCCCCACACCCACAGGCACACACACACACATCAGGAAGTACTACTCAACCATAAAAGAATGAAATAGTATCGTTATTTTAATTGTTTCAGGTGAATTGAGGGTACAGAAAATTAGGTTTCAGTGTTTGCATTCGTTAGGTAAAGACCCTCTTATAATCGTGCTCTATCCCCAAGAAGGGTGCCATAACCCCTAACGTTGTGAAATAGTGTCTTTTGAAGCAACTTGGATGGAAGTGAAGATCATTCATCTTAAGTATCTCAGGAATGGAAAAACAAATACCAGATATTCTCACTTATAAATGAGAGATCAGTGAGGGATACATGTGGGGATAAGAGGATCTAGGAAACTAAGAAGGAGGGAGGATGAAGGAGGGATGAGAGAGTAAGATCTACCTGTCAGATACAAGGTACAGTATTCGTGTACCGTGTTACCTAAAAGCCCTGAGTTCAGTTCTATACAGTTCATCTATTTAATCCACAACAAAAACACTTGTATTCTGTAAATGTATTGAAAGGTCAAGTAAAATAAGACTGGGAGGGAGTTCTGGGAACTCCTAAATTTGTAGTCAGTCAGCCAGAAGTGCAGGGGGACTGGGAACCCTCTTTGTGGCTGGTCTCTGAACTGTGGCCGTCTCCAGGACTGAGTCCTCAACCTGCAAAGTCTGCCCTGACTCTAGGAGTTAGTGTCAGAATTGAAATAAGTTGAGGCCGGGTGCGGCGGCTCACTCATGTAATCCTAGCACTCTGGGAGACTAAGGCAGGTGGATAGCTTGAGCTCTGGAATTCGAGACCAGCCAAGCAAGAACTTGTCTCTACTAAAAATAGAAAAACTAGCCAGGCCTTGTGGCAGCCACCTGCAGTCCCACCTACTTGGGAGGCTCAGGCAAGAGGATCACTCAAACCCAGGAGTTTCAGATTGCTGTAAGCTATAGCACTCCACCCAGGGCAACAGAGTGAGTCTCTTGTCTCAAAAAAAATAAATAAATAAAAATGGAATTAGATTGTTCTATACCAATTGGTTTGGAAAAACATTATTTATTGCCAAAAAATAAAGTCCTACACATTTAGCGTCAGCTATTGTCTAAGAAAACACTACATGAAGTCATACAGAATGGGTATAGGCACACATATATGTCCTTTATAGCATACACATGTATGTGCGTATACGTATGTTTACATGTAAGGGATATATAGAGACAGATATATATGATTATTATAGTTGCATACACATACGCACATAATATGAACAGGTTTCAAGATTGAGCAAGTTTTGCATGTGGCATGCTTATACTAACAAATTATTCATAATTTATCCTAACTTCAAATGTAAGTGGGAATTCTTTATTTTATCTAGCGACTCTAAATATAAAGCACTTGCCTCGATAGATGCCAAAACTCACATATTCAAATCAGTAAGTGTTTGCCTGCTGGTATACTTAAATTAGGTTTACTGCAATTTACTTTGGTTGGCAGAAAAAGAGAAAGGAAGTTTGGGAATTAAAAGTCAGCAAACATCTTAACCAGACATCCATTGCAGAGCCCCAGCTTTTTAAAATGCCTACTTCGAGACACTAATTCTAAGTCATATCATCTTAAACTAGAAAATACTTGAGAGTTAACATCTGTGTGTACGTCAATTGCTTGGAACTTGACAATCAGGCTTCCCAGGAATAATATTCTTTCTACAAGACTATTAGCTCCCAGACCATATCACAAAAGAGTATTTGACACGTTGATAGTTGAACTACTTGTTAAAATCTCATTTGGATTACGCTTTAGAATTCAGGACAAAGTGGCCAACTTTCATTCTTCCTTCAGTGACACTGGAGAGACAAACTGAGTGGGCTCTGCCACTACAGGATTCACTAATCTATTTTAGAAAAGAGTTGGACCTCCCGGCAGAGCTCTCCGGTTTGTATGATTAAGGGTTTTGTAAATGTAGGATCAGTGTCTCAAAGTTGCTTTCAGTTCTGCAGGAAATAAATTTTCATCAGCTTCTCCTTTTTAGACTGCCTCCTATTCTTATACCTTGAGTTACAGTTTGCCTTAAAGCTGTCTCCGCTGACTTCCCATTGCACGCTCTCAAGCACTTACTGAAAGAGTTACACGTCTGTAATGAGGGAGAAGGGGAGAAGCCGTGGAAGGAACACCCACACACCCCCCTGCCACTTTTCAGCATGAGTTATACACCAAGCACTAGGCTGTGCATTGTTATTGACACTTCACAGATCTTCATTCTTAAAACATCCTTGCAAGTTATATGGCATTTGCATTATCTAGAAGAGAGAGACGTAAGTCACAGAATGATGATTCAAGTTCATGCAGTTTGGTAAGCGGTGGTGGTGAGATATAAACAGATTTTTCAGACTCTAAAACATCTGGGGTTTTTTAATTCATAATGCAATATTCTGGGGTAGAAATTCCACAGGTAGGGTAGTTGATAACTGAATTCAAGGAATCAAAGAAGACAGAACAAGATAATATGATTGAAAATGTCTTACATGAAATTATCCCTATTTGGTGGACTATGAGGACACAAAAATGTTTTTCATTTTATGTTTTAGATTCTCATATTTTTAATTTGTTTCTTGTGATACTTACGCTGACACTGACCAGACCATTATGTTCAGTAAAGAATAAAAACTCCCCCAAATTAAATTAAATTAACAAAAGGCAACCAGAGGTGGATTCTCAACAGTGTGAATTCTGACCTTGAGTGTTTATTTTCTCCAGCACACCATTTTTTCCAAGATATTACACCAGAAGTATTTCATATCACATTTGCCTTTTACATTGATCTATTTTATTCCAGATTAATTACTTTTCAATAGAAATCGTGGAATTCACTAAAATATATTTTTCTCCTAATCCAATAGATCACACACACAAAAGAAAAATCACAAAGCTTTCTAAGCCATCTTTGGCCTGGCACATAATTTATAGTTTGGGCTACATTGTAGAAAACTTAAAGGTAATGGTAATAACAAACAATTAAAATATTAGATAAATATGTAGCTGTAATTCTATGAAAGATTACTAAGTGCCAGCCACTATGCTTAGAACGTTCATGGAATTTTTTCATTTAAGCCACAGAAATAAGAAAATGGTTAAAACAAGGTAACTGGCTTCCCTGACCGGTTACTGCTGTAGTCTTTTACAGTTAATAGCCTCACTGGCACATACTCCTTTCCCTCCAAATCTCCGAAAGTTATGTAAATATCCTAGAAAATAAAAAGTATAGGAGCACTACTTAACAACTGAGCAAATATTCACAGGACGCTAACACGATAAGCGAGGCATTAACGCAGGGTTATTATCTCAAAAGGAGAGAAGCAACATTTACCCCATTAATCCATTGTCCCTGTCTAAAATGACACTGGTGAGAAATGTCATAGAAATTCTGGCCTTTCTTTGCCAACCTCCCCATATTTCTGTCCATCCTTTAATACACCAATGCCGTAGTTAACTTCTTTCAGAACCTCATAAAAAAATAGGTCGATGTTATTGCGAGGAGAAGAGAAGGATTCAGTATTTCTAGGTCTTCCCACACTTTTCCAAGGGCCCCAGAAAGGACTCTGCAAAGTTGAATCAAAAGTCTTCTATCCTTACTTCCCCCCATGGGGTTTTGAATGCTCACTCTCTTTTTTAAGTATCTTTCAAACATTAATTTTCATCTGCATTTAATTGTCTGTGTTTGGGGTGGAGAGATGCATATAGCTGGTTTCCGTGTTTAGACAAGTGAACAGCACATATGTTTTTATCATGTCATAGCGGTAGAAAACCAGGTCTAGGAACTCAAGTGTAGCACAGATTCTGACCCCAGGTAGACTGGGATCAAACACCTGTTTGCAGACGGTTAGTCACTGCTGCAGTAAACCT
>NW_003852464.1:9319185-9326322 GCF_000181295.1 Otolemur garnettii
TAAATTGAATTTCATGTTTTAAATTAAGTCTTTTCAATCTCAAACTAACTTTTGGGCATTTTAGAAGAGCCCCTGGAAGTCCAGAAAAAATACATAAAACTAATTAGGCTTTTGTAATATGTTAAACTGATAAAGAAAGCATTGTCAAACAAAAATTATGTTTAACGTTCTTTGAGTTATCATTGTATAAATATGTTGTCAACATATTTGTACCAGAATTGTGTGTGATAACTAGAAATCTCATATGTTATCAACGATAACTTTGGTTATTATTTTGAAATGTTATATGCCACGGAAATAACCAAATTTCTAGGTCAACTGCAAATTATAAAGAACTCCCTTCAGATCATTAACCATGGCGAGTTCGCTATTCACGGATAATGGCTTTATTCTATTTTTTTTCCTGAAAGCTCTTAGTAAGTAAGAGCAATTCTTATAAGTAATTATAATTCTGAAGTGTTTTGTCTTCAAGAAGATACAAGCATACCTCTGAAATATTACAGGTTTGGGTCCAGATCCCAACAGTGAAGTGAATATTGGGATGAACAGAGACACATGACTTTTTGGTTTTCCAGTGCCCATAAAATTATGTTACGCAATAATGTAATATATAAAATTTCAATAGTGTAAGATTTAAAAATGCACAGAACATCATTAAAAATAGTAGATGATCTAATATATACCCATCTAAGAGAAAAACTCAAATCAATTCAAGGTGGAGGGGGAATGAGGGAGCTGGGAGAGGGGAGGAAGGAAGGCATAAGGGGTGAAGGTATGTGGCACACCTCCTGGGGGCGGGACACGATTATAAGAGGGACTTCACTTAACAAATGCAAACCGTGGAACCTAATTCTTTGTACCCTCAATGAACCTGAAACTATAAACAATTTTTTTTGGCCACATGAAATTATAGATAATTCAAAAAGATTTTTTCATGTGAAAATATGCTAATCGGAACCTTCAGTGAGTTGTAATCTGTTTGAGGGTGGAGAGTCCAGCCTCAGTGTTCATGGCTGCAGACTGATCAGGGCAGTGGTTCCCAAAGGTTGAGATAGCTGTGGGCAATGTGTTAAAATAAGACAAGATATACTCCTACAAGAGGAATTGTAGGATCCAACAGCAGGTCAATTTTTTTTTTTTCAGTTTTTGGCTGGGGCTGGGTTTGAACCCGTCACCTCTAGTATATAGGGTCGGCGCCCTACTCATTTGAGCCACAGGCGCTGCCCCAGCAGGTCAATTTTTAAATCCCTGAGTGTTCTCCAAACTTCTTTCCAAAAGGAACATTTTAATTTGCATTCCCACCGGCAGTGAAGTGTTCCCTTTTCTCTACATCTACGCCAACATCTGTAGTTTTAGGATTTTGTTATGTGGGCTACTCTTACTGGAGTTAGATGGTATCTCAAAGTGGTTTTGATTTGTATTTCTCTGATAATTAAAGAAGACGAGCATTTTTTCGTGTGTCTGTGGACCATGCATCTGTGTTCTTTGGAGATCAGTACTTCCATAAAACCATCTTATATTTACTCACACTTTCTTATGAAAGACAGAACACAACCATAGCCCAGGATGAAGGAGAGAAATGGAGTGGGAAGGGAGGGAAGGGGGGAGGTTTGATAGAGGGAGGGTAAACAGCAGGACCACACCTATGCAGCATATTGCAAGGGTACAAGTCAAATCTGTCAAGTGTAGAACATAAATGTCTTAACACAATAATCAAGTAAATGAGGCAAAAGCTACATTAATTAGTTTGATGTAAGCACATCAAATTGTATAAAAAAACAACACATTGTATCCCAATACACATAAATGTATTCATGATCTATGTGTATATGACTTAATAAAAATTTTTTTTAAAAAAGACAAGGATGAAGTTTGCCACAATTATTGACATCCTTTCACAAAAGATTTCTCCATGGCATGCAGGTGGTTTGATAGCCTCTTACCCACAGTAGAACTTTCAAAATTGGAGCGAATCCTCTCCCTACCTGCCGCTGCTTCCACAGCTAAGTTTGTGTAATATTTTACCTCCTTTTTTTGTCATAAAATCTGTACTAGGAGTAGATGCCATCTCAAGAAATGACTTTCTTTGCTCAAAAAGAAAGAAGCAACTCCTCCTCCATTCAAGTTTTCTATTGACACTGTAGCCATTCAGTCACATCTGCAGACTCTATTTTGACTCTTGTTTTCTCTCTGTCCTCACTGTGCCTGTGGTTACTTTCTCCACTGAAGTCTTGAACCTCTCAAAGTCATCCATAAGGTTTGGAATTAACTTCTTCCAAACCCCTGTTAATATTGATATTTTGCTTTTCCCATGAATGATTAATGTGTATACTAATGTCTAAAATGCCCAATCCCTATCTGTGGTAGCTATAGCCATATAAAAGGTATTTCTTAAATAATAAAACTTGAAATTCAAAATTACTCCTTTATCTATGGACTGCAGAATAGATGCTGCCTTAACAACCATGAAAACAATATCCATCTTCGTGTACATCTCCATCAGCCCTATTGGATGATTGAAAAAATTGTTAATAAAATGATATTTAGAAAGAATTTTTTTTCCTAACAGGTAAAATTATCAACAGTGGGCTTAGAATATTCATAAAACTATGTGGCAAACACAAGTGTGTCATCCAGGCTATGTTGTGCCATGTATATAATCCTACCTACAAGCAGAGTAAGTTTAGCATAGTTCTAAGGGCCCCAGAATAGCTGGAATGGAAAATGAAAATTGGCTCCAATTTTTCTGTCCCCTGCTGCATCAGATCTAACAACAGCCTGTCCTTTGAAGCTTTTTGAAATTTTTATTGATTTGTATAACATTTGTAATATTTGTAGAGTACTTACAATAGCAGAATAAATAATTAAATCAGACTTTTTATAATTTTTAACATTTCAAACATTCATTATATCTTTGTGTTGGGAGCCATTGAAATCTTTTACTTATTTTAAAGTATATAATATGCTTTGTTATTGTTATATTGTAGTCATCATACTGGGCTTTTGAACACTATAATATATTGGTTATGTTTAACTTGAGGTTAGTATCTATTTACATACTGTTTTTTTACCTCTCACATACGTCCTTCTCAGAATCTGGTAACTGTCAGTCCACTCTTTACCTCCATGACATTAACTTCATATTGAGTGTGAATGAGTGAATGCAATGAGGGTCTTTCTGTGTCTGGTTTATTTCTCTTACCATAATGACCTTTAGTTTCATCCATGTTTTCCAAAGGGCAGAGTTTAGTTCTTTGTTTATGAGAAAATAGTATTCCGTTACGTAGACATACCACATGCCCTTTATCTACTCCTGCGTTAATGGACATCTAGCTTGATTTTGTATTGCTCCTATTGGGAGAAATGCCACAGGAAACATGGAGTTGCAGGCATCCCTTTGGTCTATGAATCTCTCCTTTGTAGTGTGGGTTCTGCACCTTATGGTATTTCTATGTTTAGGTTTCTTAGACATCCCCATGTTTTTGTCTTAGTGACTCTACTAATTTACATTTTCCCTAACAGCATATAAGAAAACCCCTTTCTCTGTATCTTCATCAGAATCTGTTATTTTTTTTGTCCTTATTTTGATAATAGACATTCTAACTGTGGTTAAGATAATATTTCATTGCAGTTTGGATTTGCATGTCCCCGAGGATTAGTGATGTTGAGCCTTTTCGCGTGTCTGTGGTCACAGATATGTTTGCTTTCTGTAGAGAGATTTCTATTCAGATATTTTGGTTACTCTTTAAAGAGATGAGTATTACTTGCTATTACATTGTTTGGATTTCTTGTGTATTTTGGTTATTAGTTTCTTGTTAAATGAATATTTGGCAAATATTTTCTCCCATTTGATAGTCTGTTAATTGTTTTCTTTCCCATGAAGAAACGTTTTAGTTTGGTGTGATCCCATTTGTCTGTATTTGTAGTAGTTGTTATTATTGCCTGTGGTCTAATCTACAAAATCTTTGCCTAGACCAATGTTCTGAACCATTTCTCCTGAATTTCCTTTTAGTATTTTTATAGTTTCAGGTTGTAAAGACTTGAGTCTTTAATTCATTTTGACTTTACTTTTGTTTATGATGAAAGATACGGGTCTCATTGTATTCTTCTGTGTATGAATATTTAGCTTTCCCAGTAAAATTTTTGGAAGAGATCGTTCCTTCCCTAAATGTATGTTCTTGGCATCATTGTTGAAAGTCAGTTGGCTGTAAATACAAGGATTTATTTCTGGGTTCTTTATTCTGTTCAATTGGTTTGCGTTTCTATAAGTATACCAACACCCTGCTGGTTAGGTTACTATACCCTCCTAGTGTATTTTGAGGACAGGTAATGTGATGCCTCCAGATTTTTTTTTCTTTTTTCTCAGTATTGCTTTGGCTATTCATGCATTCTTTTATTATATTTTTATTCTTCTGCAGTTTTGGCCGGGGCTGGGTTCAAACCCATCACCCCTGGTATATGGGGCCAGCACCACAGGTGCCGCCCTATTCATGCACTTTTGTAGTTCCATACAAATTTTACATTATTTTTTCTATTTCTGATGAATGCCATTGGCATTGTTACAAGATGAATACCATTGGTATCTTGACAAGAATTGCAATGAATATATAGATTGTTTTAGGTAATATGGTCATTTAACAATATACACTCTTCCAATCTATGACCATGGGGTGCCTTTCCATTTGCTGGGACCCTCTTCAATGTATTTTTCTTCAATGTTTTGTAGTTTTCTTTCTCGGGTCTTTCACTTCCTTGGTTAAATGTAATCCTACTTGTTTTCTCATTTACAGCTATTGTAAGTGAAATTGCCATCCTGGTTTCTTCTTCAGATAGTTTTTTACTGGTGCATAGAAATGGTACTGATTTGTGTTTGTTACTGTTTTGTTCTGTAACTTCACTGACGTTCTTTATCAGATCAAAGAGTTTTTTGGTGGAGCTTTTAGGCTTGTCTACATATAGGATCATGTTATTGGAAAGGGGGAAGATTTAATTTACTCTTTTCCAATTTGGATGCCTTTTACTTCATTCACTTGCCTGATTCCTTTGTCTAGGACTTCCAATATCATGTTGGATAAGAATGGTAAAAGTGGGCACCTGTATATTCTTTTAACTTTATAAAGCAAAGGTTTTTAACTTCTCCTTATTTGGTAGGCTGCTAGCTGAGGGGATATTACATGTTGCCTTCACTTTGTGGAGATATATTTCTTCTATTCCCAATTCATGGAGAGTTTTTTTTTTTTTATCATGAAGAGATATTGAATTATATCAAATACTTTTTCTGCATCTGCTGAGATGACCATTGCCCTTGTCCTTCTTTCTGTTGATGTGATGTATTGTATTGATTGATCTGCATTTGGTATCATCCTTACATCTCTAGAATAAACGGCATTTCATTATAGCATATGATCCTTTTATGTGTTCTTGAATTTTGGTTGCTAGTTTTTATGTACTTATTTATCTTTTGAGATCAGAAAACAAGTTTTTTAAAATTAATTTTAACTAAAATCATAACATATTTACAGGTACAATGTTGATGGTTTGATATACAATGTGTAATGCTTGAATCAAAGTGATTAACACAGCCATCACCTCACTTATTTTTGCGGTAAGATATTTAAAATTTCCTCTTAGTTATTTTGAAATATACCCTTGCATTGTAGTATTTAATTGAAGAACTTTGTAAATATGTTTCTCAAGGATGTTGGCTTGGATTGTCTCCTCGTTGCTATGGTTTCTTTGCTAGTTTTCGTATCAGGGTAATGCTGAACTGATAGAATGAGATTGGAAATATTTTCTCCTTTTCAATTTTTTTTGAATAGTTTAAAGGAAATTTGCTTTGGTTTTCCTTTAAAAGTTTGGTAGAATCTGGCAATGAAGCCATCCGTTCCTGGGCTTTTATTATTATTGATTGTCTTTTAATATTATTACTGATTCAGTCTCAATAGTGAGTGCATTATTTTTTGTGTGTGTGTGCAGGTTTCCTATTTCATCCTGGTTTATCCCCAGTAGGTTTCATGTGTTCAGGAATTTATCTATTTCCTCTAGTTTCTCTAGTTTGTCAGGTCATAATCATGTGTGATATTCTCTCAAGAGCTTTTCTGTTACTGTAGTATTAGTAGTAAGGTCTTCTTTAAAAAAATGTATATTTGCATCTTTCCCCTGTTTACCTTGGTCTTCTGGTTTTTTTATTTTGGTTCATCTTTTAAAAATGTATAGTTTTGTTGATTGTATTTTTTAGTCTTTATTTCATTTAGTTCTTCTCTGAAATTTTTATTTTATATTTTTCTTAAAACTTAATTATTTGTGGGTAGATATTAGTTGTATATCTTTATAGGGTAACTGTGATGTTTTGATACAGGCATGTGATGTAATTAATACAATTAAGGTAATTAGTGTATCTATCATCTCAGGCATTTATCATGTCTTTGTGTTAGAATTATTCCAAATCTACTTTCAGAGTTATTTGGAAGTATACACTATCATTTTGTTGAGTATACACAACTTTGTTGTGCTATCAAATCTTGTTCATTCTATCTAATTGTCTAATGCCATGTTTTCACTCATTAACCATCCTCATGTTATCATTCCTTCTCCCTTCCTAACCTCGGATAACCTTCATTCTACACTCTGTCTACCCATGAGATCAATTGAGTTTTTTTTTTTTTTATATATTTAAATCCTACATATGAGAGAGAAAATATGAGATCTATATTTCTGTGTTTGGCTTATTTCATTTAACATAATGTTCTCCAGTTCCATTTATATTGTTGCAAATGGCAGGATTTTATTTTTTGGAACTATATAATATTACACCGAGTGTACGTCCTTTAAATTCTTTTTCCATTCATCTATTGACGGACATTTAGGCAGATTCCAAATCTTGGCTATAATGAATAGCTTCAGTAAACATGGAAGTGTATATATTTTTTGGATATATGGAATTCCCTCCCTTGGATATATACCCAAAAGTGGTACTGCTGGGTCTTATGGTAGTTCTATTTTTAGTTTTTTGAAGAAACTCCATACTATTCTCTGTGGTGGTTGCACCAATTTACATTCCCACCAACAGTGGAGGAGGGTTCTCCTTGGTGAACATCCCCACCAGCATTTGTTACTGCCTGTCTTTCTGGAAAAATA
>NW_003852464.1:9326342-9330838 GCF_000181295.1 Otolemur garnettii
CTTTGATGGAAATGTTCTCACAGGCATAGGAACCTCAAGATATAATGGAGACTGCTAGAAAAATAGAAGAATCACCCAATTTATACAGATATTACAGATACAGTCTAATGGCCAGTCCATGGCTCGGCTCCGTAATCTCAAAGGATTTTTCCAGTACAAGTCTAATCTGAAATCCCTTATGAAAAACTTCCCACACAGCCAATGTAAAAAGAGCCTATGTGATCAATCACCATTACTGTTGCATCATATGTAAAAAATCAGACAAAGTTAATGACAATAAAATTAGTTTGCAACCAAATTCATCTTATAGTATCTTCAGTAGAAATGAGGCTTAATGTACAAGGAAAGTCACGTTTCAGAGAAAAAGGAAAACTGTGGTACCTGTTACTAGATTCTAGTTCATTGTTTCTGAGAGTTTCATCCTTTGTCTGCAATCTGAAGTATATATTGATTTTTTTTAGTTTCCTCCAATATCAAGCTTCAAATCTCCAAACTAATATTTCTGAGTTTTCTCTGACCCTTCTGACTTGGAATCACTAAAATTAAAACTGTGCTTTTCCTGAGCTCTGCCAGCTGAAGGCTAGTCATCCTGACAGACACCAGAGAAATTGGCAGGAGGGCTTGTGTGTGGACAACACCCATGACTTTCAACTGCAAACAAGGAAGATACGTGAGATGGTCACAGCCTGCCCTTCCCCAGCTGAGCATGCTTCAGCCCTGAGTCAAAGCTCTGCTCCACTAGAGGTCCTCCAGACTTGGAAACTAGCTTATAGACTACTCCAGACCTCAACTTTGTGGGGGGGTTGGTTTGTTTCCATTTAAAAAAACCCTTATTAGGGGCCAGGCACAGTAGCTCACACCTATAGTCCCAGAACTTGGGACGCCAAGGTGGGTGGATTCCCTGAACTCACAGGTTCCAGACCAGCCTGAGCCAGGGCAAGATGCCATCTCCAAAAATAGCTGGCATTGTGGTGGGTGCCTGTAGTCCCAGTTACTTGGGAGCCTGAGGCAAGAGATCCCTGGAGCCCAAGAGTTTGAGGTTGCTGTGAGCTATGATGCCACAGCACTCTACCAAGGGTGAAAAAGTGAGACAGAGTCATATATATACATACATATATATACACACACATATATACATATTTTATATACATATTATATATATATAATCCATATGCTTTTTTAAATATATACTCCATTTGGTTATAATGAGGTGTCCAACCTACAGCCTGAGGGCCACATGCTTATTTTGCGAGGACTTTTATTGCTGACCTGTAGTGTCAGATATCATGAAAACCATGAAGAGACCTTTTTTGCCAATTAGCTTTTCTTGGTGTTTCTGTATTTTTTGTGTGGCCTAAGACAACTCTTACTCTGCAATGTAGGGCAGAGAAATAAAAAAGAAGAAGAACAAGTGGACACCCTGCTAGAGACCTAACCTGGATGGGAAGTCATCTGCAAAGCCACATCCTGAAAAAAGGCACAGTGTTTGATTTAACTAGTCTATTCTCAGGACTAAGCGATTGAGTTAAAAGATATGGGAGTCATGTATTCAAATTTGGGTTTTTTTTTTTTTTTCTGCTTATTCCAATTTCTTCCTCCAAAACTTCTAACCCACATTTCTCCACAGTTGCAAATACTGCTGTAACACGTGAAGCTTTCTGAAAATAAAGTTTCAAATGCGATCTGGAGGAAAATAGGATAGTTACTCCAAAATATACTTTTTTGGAATATTTTAATATGCCTCTTCAGAAGGGCTATAACACACAGAAATAGCTATGAAAAGCTGTTCTTGAGAAAATTCACATCAGCAAGGAAAATCTGCGTTAGTGAGGTAAACAGTGGATACAAACAGGCTTTTTCCAAATCTAGAAATGTTAATTCACAGGCAGAAAAAGACTTGAAGTCTGATACTTTTACACGTCCAACACAGAAACTTTTGCCCCAAGCTACCGTCTATTTTTTTCTGAATGCTTCTGGGTCATCACTCTAAACTCATGAGAAACCCGAGGCCTCTGTCTCTTTACACAATATAAACTTCAATCATCTGGCCTCTTCTCTGAGATTCCTATTTGTGGAATTCCCAGGTCCTAGGCATGTTAATGAATCTGTATACTCCCCCACCCTCCCATTCCTCTGTCTATTATCACTTTATTTCAACAAAGTTAGCCCTGAAAATCTAGAGAGAAAGTTGAACCTCCCTACATAACACTTCATCCGCTACCAAGCCTTGAAAAATACTGTTTCTTCAATTTGGAATCTATTTCTTGCCTAATTAACTCTTGCCTACTTGTTCTGTGGTCCCGTCTTTTTTTTTCCCCCTAGGGAAACGTCTTCCTTCTCATTCCAGGTGTTGACTAGTGAGACTGTCTGTATACTTCCAAGGGATTCGGAGCTTACATCATCCATAGGCTTCTCCTAGGCTAATAGATATTCTTCTTTCCTGATCTGTGCGTCCCCAGTTCTCCAACTCCCCCAGGCTAGCATAGCAGCTGGGATTGTGTAGCTCCAGAAAATAGAGTGGTTCTTTGTGTTGCTGGATGTTGTTCAATGCCGACTGATGGTACCATCCCTGATTCTGGTTACTGGTACCAGTAAACTTCCTACTAGCTGTGCTACACTCTACTACACTGCTCCAGTGAGGCCTGGAAACCTCTCCTATGATGTCTGGGCCCTCTTGCAGCTGTCGCCCCTTATTCTCTGAGTTGTGTTGTTCTTTTCACATTTTTTACACTAAGGTAATTATGGAGAGCAACAGTGGCAGCCCTTTTCCCTAACAGGAATTTTACACCACTCATGTTGTGGTAAAGGGTGGTAAGCTAAGCTTCTCGATTCATGAACGGTTCATGGGCCAATTTGCAAAGCTTGGACGTTCCTGTAGTTTGTGGAGAGCTGAGGCAGAGTTTTAACTAAAGAAACGAGAAGGCTAGATTTTCATTTTAGATAGATCACTCTGCTAGCTCTGCAGAAGATGGATTTGAATAGAAAAATGAGAGAAAGCAGGGGAATCAGTTATAAGGGTGTTCAGTCGTACAGACCTTTATATTTGAGGCCAATCCCAGAGTCAGCAAACATTTTTTCTGTAAAAGGTCAGAAAATACATAGACTTTCTGCGCCATGTGGTCTCTGTTGCAACTACTCAACTCTCCCTCTGCAACTAAATGTAGACAAAATGAAAATGAATGAGATTGTCTGTGTTCCAGTGCATTTTTTTTTTCGGTTCTTGACCGGGGCTAGGTTTGAACCTGCCACCTCTGGCATATGGGGGCCAGTGCCACCCTACCCCTTTGAGCCACAGGTGCTGCCCCCAATAAATTTTTCATTATGGAAAATAAAATTAGAATTTCCTGTGTCACATAATATTACTTTCTCTTTCTTTTTCTTTCTTTCTTTTTTTTTTTTTTTGTGGATTAATGTGACAATTAGGTTACAATGTTTACATTTGTTAGGTAAGGTCCCTATTGTAGTTGCGTCCTGCCCCCTAAATGTGTATCATATACCCTTATAAGGCTGTTCTATTCTTTTTTGTTTTTGAGACAGAATTTCACTTATTAACCCTTGGTAGAGTGCTGTGAAGTCACAGCTCACAGCAACCTCCAACTCCTTGGGTTTAGGCAATTCTCTTGCCTCAGTCTCCCAGGTAGCTGGGACTACAGGCGCCCACCACAATGCCCGGCTATTTTTTGTTCCAGTTAGGCCAAAGCTGGGTTTGAACCCATCACCCTCGGTATGTGGGGCCAGCATCCTGCCCACTGAGCCACAGGAGCTGCCCAGGGCTGTTCTATTCTGTATTAAACTTTTTCTTAAGGTGCCCAAGGCAAAAATGAAGACGGCTATTCGAGCTCCTTTCATATTCTGTTCCTTTCCTGTCCTCCCTTTCTTCCTTCCATTTCCTTCTCACTCTCACGTATTCCAAATATTTCGTCTGTCTCACTAATGATTCTCCTTCTTTTTTGCCTTCCTCGCCCTCCTCTCTACTTTCTCCTCTTTTTTATCCATGGGCATTTATGTCTTTGATACTTGTGCTTATAAGAAAACATTATGACATGACTAATATTTGCATTACAATTTAAGCATTCTGTTTCTTAATTAGATACTTACTAATACTTTCAGAATGTGATTATATAGCCAGAATAGAGAAAGTAAGTGTCAAGAGGAAGAGATAGGACATTGTAAAATATATATCTGCCAGCTGTCACTGTGCAAATCATCTGAGGAAAGATACAATGTCATTTAGTGTAACCAAAAAACAGTCCAGTTTAAGCAGGAGAAAAGATGTCACTGACGTGGGTCTTACAGAATTTTAGTTTTGTAAGATAACTAGACATTTTTTAGACAAAAGATCTTTGGAATTCAGAACTAAAAAGAATTTTACAAACTTCTAATTAAAAAATGGCATAGGGGAATCCACAGTCTGATTGGGTCAATTGCTTCCTGGCCTAGTTTTATGAATTGGAATTACTTCTGCCTTCTAATGGCATTAGAAAAAAAAAAAACAT
>NW_003852464.1:9331300-9332144 GCF_000181295.1 Otolemur garnettii
TATTTTCTCAATAAATACTGATTTTGTGTTATGAAGAAGGCATCGTGGTTAGAACATTCAATAATAAAAGAAGATTCTAAGGCGTGACAAGAGGTCGCTGATACACAGGCTTTTTATGTTCACATCAGTATATGATGCCAAGCAAAATAAAGTGAAAATAAAGATGCTTTAAAAGAAAAAAAGGAAATATCAACCATATAATTCTGTACTTGTTTGAGTAGACAACACAGAATGGACTTTTAGGGGAAGTGTAATTGTATTTTTACCCTTAGGAATAAAATTTATAAAGACAACAATTAGAGGGGAGAGGTAGATAAAAATTTGGTTATTCGACAATTGCAGCAAGGAGATGTTTATGTAAATAAATATAAGTTTGTGAAAATAGATATGATATTATGAGTGAGTCTTGTAGAGGTACAATCACAGTTTATTAGAGGTTAACCGTGAGATACGATGTGGTGGATACAAACTTGCAGCCATTGATACCTACAATGGCAAATTAATGTCCATTCTATTTCTTCCTTGCCTCCAGCAAGCCTAAGAATAATAATAATAACATCAACACAACAGCAACAATAAGCATTTTTAGTGCTTACTGAATGCCAAGCCCTACTCATAAACATTAGCAAACCTTTAAGTTAAATACTAAAATTGATCTGATTTTATAAATAATTAATTGGAAGCCAAGTGATATTAAGCAGTTTGCTCAGTTTAATATAGTTCCATGCAGGGAGAGCCGGGATTAAGACTACCCTGCTTCAGTCTCTTTGGTATTTGCAAAAGGATGGGATAAGGAGTCAAACACTACCTAATGAGACGTGCCCCTTTCTGACCACCAGAGTCA
>NW_003852464.1:9332431-9334262 GCF_000181295.1 Otolemur garnettii
TGCAATTTAGCATGACACTTCCCTGCAAAAAAGACCTGATTCATGCTCCTGAAAGCCCACAGAATCAAGTCTTGGATTCTTTTCTTAACATGAAAGAACTTTTGTTGTAATAATAGGTCTCCTTTTTTGCTCCAGTTATACATAGGAACTAACTTGAATTTCCAGATATGCATTGAATGTATTCTTTTTCCTAATAAGCAAAGCTCTCTCGCATCTACAAACTTCATAGTTTTTCTTCTTTTGCCAGTATCTATCTGGTGAATTATTAGTTTCAGTAAAATATACATACCAGGACCTCTCCTGAGCTTTGGCAGTAAAAACCTACTTTTCAATTTGCAAACACAGAACACTTTACTGAATTTTTTGAGCACTTACAGTACTTCAAAGATTTATACATTTAAATACTGACTCTACCTATAAGCTCTTTGAAATCACAAGCAGTGCCTTATGATTGTTCATTCCTAGGGGCTGAGCACGGAACCTGGTACACAGGAGGGGCTGAGTCGGTGAATCATTGAAGGAATGGGGAGGGTTATGGGAGTGATTAGATCCTGGATCCAGCTGTTGGCGCCCATTAGCAAGGAAAAAAGAATGTAATTGAAGTTAAAAAAAGAAAAGCCACAGGTATCTCTTCCCTCAGTCTTTTCTTCTGTCCAATTCTTGGTATAATTTAATTCTACCATGGGGCTAAGAAGCAGCGAGGATAACGCAGAGAGTTTGTGTCGTGTTTGTTCCGATGCCTGCACTTTATTCCATGAAGTGAGAAAGGTATGAATAAAAGTAGTTGAGAACTGTCACACGCGAGCCAGATTTGAGGGGGCGAGGGTGGGAGGCAGAGAGCAAGGAAAGATGAGGAAATAGGGTGTGGGGGCGACCGACGTGCGAGAAATCCAGGAGGGCAGGAAAGAAACTGGAAGATAATTAGCTGCCATGGTTAAAAGGTTTCATTTTTCAAGTCACTTTTCAATCTAATTTCATGTCATGTGAAATGTTAAGATCTATTTCTAGACTGAGTAATATGCTGTAGTACAAAATTTTGATAAATAATTATCTTCCCCTTTTATCCATAAAAAATATTAAGACAGATTCATTTAATTACCCTAACCAAGCTCGACGGGGTGCTGGCTGGGCCCTGATGGATCGCCGTCTCCAGCCTGACCAGAGTACTTGGCCTTAAGCTTGGTGTGTGAACACCTGGGGGCAGACGCTGGCCCTCTCCTTCCAGTTCACGGTGGAGTGCAGCTTGTCACACTGCTCGTTTTTCTGATGGGCAGGCTTTGCTCTTCCCTCAGGGAATGGGATTCTGACAGGAACTTTATCTCAACACATTGAGTTTTATATGAAATTGTCATTTTCTCTTGCTGCCTTGCTAGTTAATGCAATACCATGAAGAGATACACAGAGCCAGGTTTTATGTTGAAGTCAAGTGAGGAGGAGACTGTTGTTTCTGCTTTACACGTTGTCAAAAAACACGGCATTGGGGAGCACAAGAACATCAGAGCCAGGCCATTCCATAGGGAGATGCAGGTCCCCTGTGAGAACCACTGTTTACGAGTCCACTCACATTATTCTAGCGGACAGACCAGCAAGGAATCATCTCAGAGGCCCCATTTTCATCATCAGAATGTTGAAAGTTTACTAAGTATCTGAGAAAGAAGCTTTAATTTCTAGGTGTGATCGTCCTTGCATGATGTAATGGCTTATAAGGGAATTCATCAAAGTGTAACTGTCAGGGGATGGGAAGAGCATTCTAGTTCATGCATTTGGGGGAAATACTGATTAGTACTATTTGTCACCATTTAATGACCAAACCAACGTTTTCCTCACGTAA
>NW_003852464.1:9334995-9337200 GCF_000181295.1 Otolemur garnettii
TTGAAATACACCAGCTAACAAACCCAACACATGTGCTTAGAGATTCAAATTAGCTTTTTATTTTTAACTCCTTAATATGAATTGACGGCCAAGAATTTACAGTAATGTATCAGAAGAATGAAAGATTTAAGAAAAAGAAAAGCAAACTGAAAATCAAAATACATACACACAAAAAGAAAGGGAAATAAATCAATAAGGCCAAGAACATGCCAGAATGCCCTCGATAGAGAAAAATAGACAGAAAAATAAGCAAATAACAACAAAGATCTCAGAGGAAAGACAGACGATAGGAACAATAAAGAAAGGAAAAAATTAAAAATAAGTTCTCGATCTTCCAAGACATCAGGGAAATTATCTCAACTGTTAGAGAAAAAAAGGAGAATTAAAAACAAAACAAAACAGAGCAAACAAAAATACATGCGGGGATCTAAAACAGCTTTTGGACTTACATAATAGGACATAGTTAAAAACTATGCGTATGTGTACACACATATATACATGCAGATATATATGTTTGAAAAATGATGACATATTAAGGATATCACTCAGAAATTAACAGTAACTGTAAGAGAACAATGTAAAATAGGGAAACGAAAATAAGAAATTTAGAGCATCAGTCCAGAAAATCTAATATCTAAGTAGACACTTAGGAATATACAGAAACAAAAATGGAATTGAAGAATTTATCAGAAAGATTCCCCCTGATTGAATATTATGAAATTATAGATTTTTCATGATGCAAAATGTGTCTACTCCAAGAGATGGTAAAAGATCCACCCCAAGGTCCACCAAGCATCCTTCTGTGTATTTTGGGGCCAGTGATAGTTACTTACTTGAGTTTGGTTATCAGAATAACATTGGATTCCTCAATAGCACTGAAATCTCTGAGATATTGGGGCTTACACGTCTTAATTTTAGACCACTCATTCTAGAGGCAGGCTAACTATATATATATATATATATTTTTTTTTTTTTTTTTTTTGAGACAGAGTATCAAAAGAGTCTCTGTGCCCTAGGTAGAGTGCCATGGTGTTGTCATAGCTCACGGCCACCTCAAACTCTTGGGCTCAAGTGATCCTCTTGCTCAGGCTCCTGAGTAGCTGGGACCACAGGAACCTACCATAATGCCTAATTTTTAGTAGAGACAGGATCTTACTTTTGCTCATGCTGGACTTAAAGTCCTGAGCTCAGACAATCCACCTGCCTCAGCCTCCCAGAGTGCTAGGATTATAGATAGGAGCCATCGTGCCCAGCCAAACAATTTTTTTAAATTTATTTTCAGAATATTATAGAAGTACACACATTTTGGTTACATAATTTGTTTTGTAATTTTAAGTCAAAGTTATAAGTGTGCCCTTCATCCAGAATGCGTGCATTGTACCAGTTAGGGGTGAATTGATCAATAATGACATTTTTACTTGTATCAATTCCCACAGCTTTAATATCTCAAGTGTTCTTTTCAGGAAGATACTAACAGACTATTGCTTCCCTCTAATGGGGGATAAAAGAAGAGAGACGTTGGGTGCAGGAATTTTTCAACATGAGGGAAACAGGATGCATATTCCCCATAATGATGATGAAGATGTTTCCATGTGGGGAGACTTGTATATTAGAGAAAGCAACCTGCCTGCAATAACAGACACAGATGTCTGGAAAAGATGTTGTAGTACAATCAGGAATTAATGTGCAAAGTGGATGTGCTAATCTCCAAACTCAAGAGAGGACTCCCACGGTGTGGAGGATGGCAAAGATTCTCACCACGCCAACAACCAGAAACAGAGGAGTCCATACCCTATGCCCTCTGCACCCTCGTCCTTCACGCACTGTTGCGTACTGGTCTGAGTTCAGTGAGACAAAGCACATTTACACACAGTTATGCTAAGTGGATTAAGTTCTCCTAGATAGGCAGCAAGGGATAGACATCTCTTCTTCATTGTGAGCTGGTGCCCAATGGCTCAAGAGAGCTGGTCAGGTCCACAGAGCTTTGCTTGAGCACGTTGCATTTATACCACAGGTTAGGGACCACATGACTCACTAGGTGAGGCTATGAAGAACATCCTGCTTCTAAGGGAAAGATAAAGCCCTGAGTCTGGGCAGTTCCTCCCTAACTCAAGATGTTACAATTGCCAGGGGACAGGGTCCAGACCTAAGCCGCGGCAGGCAGCCCCTCCTTATCTCAAGATGTGGCATTCCCAGAACATTCCA
>NW_003852464.1:9337446-9337676 GCF_000181295.1 Otolemur garnettii
CTAGTGTTCTACATGGCTGTGCTGTAAACAATGGACAGTCCCCTATATCATAGTCACTTAGCTTAACAGAGTCATTTGTCCTCCCCCTACGAGAAAATGTTCACTTAGCAAAGACTTTTACAGAGGGAGAGAAATTGAGGTTGCCCACAAAACGGAGATATAAGAGTAAACTAATCACACAATTAATAAATCAAATTATACCAGCACTTTAAATGGTAACATAGAGCTAA
>NW_003852464.1:9337707-9338680 GCF_000181295.1 Otolemur garnettii
AGAGTCTCACTTTGACATCCTCGGTAGAGTACTGTGGACCTCAAACTCTTGGGCTGAAGAAATTCTACTGCCTCCCGAGTAGCTGGGACGACAAGACCCACCACAATGCCTGGCTATTTTTATTTTTCAGAGACGGGATCTCACACTTGCTCAGGCTGGTCTGGAAACTGTGAGCTCAGACAAGCCACCCGCCTTGTTCTCCCCGAGTTCTAGGATTACAGGCATGAGCCACCTCACCCAATTGTTCCTTTTCTTTATAGGCCTTGCAAAGCAATTTGAAATTTTTGACTCTCTGTAAATGCAATCTTGACTAAAATAATCAAATATAACTAAATCATAAAATAATATTTAGTACCCTTAGTGTTCCAGGTGTCACCAAAATAAGTGAGCATAGTGTTTACAGTAAAATGCTAATAATGAAATCTACTGTACTAAAATACTTACCTCATTATAGACCAGGCACTGGTCAAATCTTTTATGTAAATCTTCTCGTTTTCAGCACTCACCGCAGTACTCAGAAGACGACTGCCATCTCTATTCTGTAAACAAGTAAACAGAAATTTAGAGTTGATCACTTTCCCATAATTCAAATACCTTCCAAGTGCCAGAAGTGGCATTCGGGGAATGCTAAGCCTTAACATAAATCAAATTATGGAAGAATTACTGTCTGTGGTGTTCACTGAATGGACACAGAGCTTAGCAGTTGTTCCTCACATTTACTCCCTTCACCACGATCTAGCAAAGCTGAATCCTTACTAACCAGCAAATTCATCCTCAACATCAAAAAAGAGAGCAGGAAGCCATTGTTTGACATGAAGGTAACAAAGCAGGATTGTTATTTTGCACCAAATGCAGTTATTTATATGCACATTCGTCCCACCCTGAGTTCCTTGATATCATAAACAAACAACATACATCGAAAATCACATGGAAAGTTCTAAAATTCAAAAACATTTTCTTTTTTTTTTTTTTT
>NW_003852464.1:9339194-9341370 GCF_000181295.1 Otolemur garnettii
TTTTTTTTTAAATTAAGTCAAATACACACAGATCACGGATACATTCATGCATATGTGGGGTACAATGTGTTGACTTTTTTAAAAATACAATCTAATGTGATGACATTTAACTAATTAAGGAGAGCCAGCTATGCTCAATAGCCAACATCCTAGAATGGTCAGAGATATTCATGCCATCCAGCTATTACTTATTCTATCAGCATAATTCTAGCTTCGTACCTGAAGGGGAATCAAGTCTGATAATAATCATAGCTAACTTTTTTTTTTTTTTTTGGCAGTTTTTGGCTGGGTCTAGGTCTGAACCCGTCACCTCCGGCATATGGGGCCAGCGCCCTACTCCTTTGAGCCGCAGGTGCCGCCCATCATAGCTAACTTTTATAGAGAGTGAGCATGCATCATGAGCAGTTTAAGTGCTTTCACATCTTAACTAATTTTGACCTCACTGCAGCTCAGTGTGGTAGTTATACTATTCTTTGTCTCATATCATAGATGAGGATAGTGAGGCATAAAGGAAGAAGGCCACTTTTCTAAGGCCACTGGGCACTAGTAGGTGGCCAGGGCTAGGATTTGCACACACCCTGGAACTCTGGCTCTACGGCTGTGGTCTCAAAGCATCTGTCAGAAAAAGTGGATGGCTGGGAAACAGGCCCCATGCATTGGTATTTGGGGGCTGGATTTGTAAACTGACTAACTTTACTCCTTTGATTTCCTGGGCCTCCATTTTTTCATCTGTGAATTTGAATAATAATGATACTTAGAGCACTGAATGACAATATCTGTGTGGGGGATATTTATAAACAAAAAAAAATCATATAAAATATTATGTACTTAAAATAAAAAGGAAAGTCCATGCCTGATGTTTTCTGAGGCCCAGGTTCCAAACTAAACTATAGACTGGCAGAAGCAGCAGGAACATGTTTCTAACTTCTGACCCCTGTAATTGCACAGAGCTGAACCGAAGAATCCTTCAAAATTAGGGACGACTGAATGCCAAGTGCGCGGCAGTGAGGATCGCAGATGCGCTAAGATGTGCCAATAACCTCACCTGTGAGCAATAGAAATTGAGAACATGGACAGTCGGTGAGATTTTCGGGCTTAACAGGACAAATATAATTAACTGAATATTAAGTCTTCATTCTCACAGGACTGCACTGGGGATTGGCCTTTGACCAAACAGCATAATTCAGTCAATAAGCACATTGAAATGGGGAGGATAATTAAAAAACGACGGCTGCAGTCCAATGCACTGGAGATGTGTACTCCTGAATACGGTACACATCTATGGGCCTAAGCCTTGCTGAGTGATTTTTTTTTTCATAATCCATAAAATTTTTAAATTTGGGAATTGCAGGCTTTGAAGGTCCTAGGAAGCCAGGGACTACATAATGAAACACAACTCTTTCAAGGTCAGGAGGAAAAGCTGTGTTCTAAGATCACCGACTGCCAGCTGTATTTTAAATCAAAGAAAAAAATAAAATAGCAAATACAACTTGAATAGAATGTTAGGCCTTTTAATGACTGAAAACTCAAATTTTACTTACTCTGTTAATTAGTAGCTGGCACATCAAATGATATCTGATGCCAGTTCTGGGTATAAAACACACCATTAAAAAAATAACTTATGAGTAGGTAGGGAACGCTTTTTAAGTAAATACAGATCAGTAGATTTCTGCACTTGCATTGGGATTCAAATATGTCAAATTTCATCTAATTTTCACAGAGAATTATGCCAGCTCTTCAAGGTTCATAATCATCAATGGATATTTCCCCTGCTTTCACCCCTGAAGCTTTCAATAGGCAATTAAACAAAGAGTGAAAATTGTGGTATCTAATTGTTGGTCTGAACGTTGTTGAATCCAAGGTCTGTAAATAAGAACACCTATTTGGTATTAATCGTAAAATTCTGCAACTTTGATTTCTTGCTGCTCACCTATGTGCTTAAGATTTCTAAGAAAAAAGAAAATTAAAAAATAGCTGTATCCTAGGTACAAGGTCAAATGTAATGCTTATTTTCTTGACTCTTGTAGACTTTCATCTCACCAATCTCCCCCCCCTTATGCAATGCTGTATATGAAAATTAATGAGGTGGAAGCACAGATGGGGAACTAACTGAGTTATGCTAAAGTAGGCACTCGGGGGAAGCTGGCAGCAGTGGGTATACCAAGAACTACAGAAA
>NW_003852464.1:9341645-9342311 GCF_000181295.1 Otolemur garnettii
GTCTTTGGGTTATGCATTGTGAATCGCCCTGACCAGGTTTTGAGGAGTCATGAGATTTCCATTGCAAAAAGCCAAGCAATTAAACTTCTGTTGAGTTGAACATTGTAGTCCTACACACATTCCCTTAACCCACTGCTCTGTGTGTGTGAACTGCGTGATTGTGACACTGCTACCTCTCACGCCCCCACCCCATTTATTGTGACAACTATTTAAGAATAAGAATGGGAGATAACTTACTAGCTTTATAGATGAGACTGCCCTTGTAACAGGCTTCTTTGCTTGTTGCTTGTCTCCTGGTGGACGCTGATGACCATTCATGTTCTTTATATGGCAGACGTACGAATGGCAGCATTTTAGTGGGGAGCGTTTTGAGATCTTCGGAGCCTGTTGGAGACTGCCTTTCTTCTATAGTTATCCTAAGGGAGGATTTGTTCTAGCTTGTTCTCCTCCAACCACAGCTCCCCTACTGTTTCCGTAAATCTTACTGCTGGGGTCAGAACTGGCCTTCATAGAGTGGGATATTATCAAGACTTCTACAGCCTTGCTATCTCTGTATTGTTTAATTTAATGGTGAAAAATAATGCATTCTTTTAAGCCAGCCAGGAGGATGTGAGCAGCCATCTTTCTAACCTATTGTTCCTCTGCTCTTTCTTACCCTTCGCAAAC
>NW_003852464.1:9342960-9346258 GCF_000181295.1 Otolemur garnettii
ATTAAATTTTCTAACTTCAGTACCTTAAGCTTCAAACTGATAACAGTAATGCCCATGTCATAGGGTTGCCAGAAATATTAATAATATAAGTTACTATAGAAAGAGTATAATATTTAACAATCACCAATGTTTACTGAGATTCATTTTGTCCTTACTACCTACTCTACTATATTTAAAGTTAATATTAGATTAAATCTTCCTCGTAATCCCTTAAAATATGTAATATTGTCTACGTTTCATGAGGAAGAACTACGTGTTAGAAGCATAAGTACTTGCCTGAGTTCCCGCGGGCAGTGAGTAGACCAGTCCAGATTTTAACTCAGATTGCGTTGAATTTTAAAACCAACACACACACACACACACACACACACACACACACAAGCACAAAATAAAACATAAGCTAGCTGGCATTTTCCTTCAAATGACCTTGCATTTGATATTAATTTCTTTCAATAACTCTGTAAATCCTAAGTAAAGCCTAAAGACCCTTCAAAGTCCTCTGCAAAGCAAAGCTTCCTTAAACTGTTTCTTTTTCTTATTATCACCAAAAAACTTCAATAACTTTCTTGAACAGCTGTGACCAAGCAAAGATAATTCCAGTTCCCTGAGCTGGCCATGCCTTTCCTCCGCTCTGCATCTCTGTACGGGCCATTCTTCCATCCCCACCTGCCTTCCACCTTCCCTCCTCCCTCTCCCCCTGGACAACTTGGGTGGAAGACTCACTTCCACAATTTTTATCTCTGAAGTCTTTCAGGATTGCCTTCCTCCACATTTTTAGGTAACTTTATGTTATATTATCATCCTTGCATTATTAACATTTATTTAAAATCTGTGCTGTGAAGCCCACTGTAAAAAAAATCCTGAATTGCTAACCAGGAGCTCTGGGTTTTTGTAATTCCTAAACAAAACTTTTTGTTTATTCGCGGCCTAAAAACTATGGTTTTCAGTTGTGCCTCATTTGTTTTCCGGTTGAAGTGGAACAATCAATCACACCATCCACATCATCTTTAGTGTTGCATCTCAGGAGCACATTCTGAAAAATTTGAACAAGCTTTCTTCATTCCTTTCTATGCAACAAAGAAGTGTGCGGCTGAAGAAAAAATGTAATTTAAATTAATGCATGGGTCGAAACCAAAACAACTATTTTTATAACGTTCTGTTCTCCTTCCCTCACGATTTATCTATCATCCACCTCCTCTTATTTTTCCTCCTTCTACAACATGTTAGTGGAGAGACTTGCATTTTACACGCATAGGAGACACATATAAATTTAAATATATCATGCGTTACAAAACATGCTCACTTTATTCATATCCCTAAATGTTCTCTAATTGCAACAATATAATCCTTAAGCAAATTACTTTCATTTCTAATGTCCTAACTGCCATGCCCATCTTCAAAATGATATGGGTTTATTAAAGAACTCACATATTTTCTCGGTTTCAAACTAGAGATCAGAGGAAAAATCAATTCAGTTTGGCATCTTGTAACAGGAAGGCAAACTAAACTCATAATTTCACATCATTCGAAGAAGATAATGTGAAATTGTGCAACAAAGTATCTTTTACCTTCACTGATTATAAATTGATTTTCCTAAAGAAAAATTGGAATGTTGTCCAATTTAAGAATAAACAGAGAAAACGAGTCTTCCAAGTTTAAAATTTCAGATAATTCTTAAAAATAAACTTTATAGGTTGTGTTGTTTCCAACCCTTTAACACAGAGGCTGGTACATTACAAACTGGATGCTAGACTTTCTTTCTTAATTTCTTTTATTTCATCGGCAATCCCCAGGCTCATTAAAAAACTAAATCTTGGGCCAGGTATGGTGGCTCACGCCTGTAATCCTAGAACTCTGGGATGCCAAGGCAGGTGGATTGCCAGAGCTCATGAGACCAGCCTGAGCCAGAGCCTGACTTGTTCTCTAAAAATTGACAAAGTGTGTTATATGTATACCATGGAATATTATGCAGCCATAAAAAGATGACTTTACACCTTTTATATTTACCTGGATATAGCTGGAACATATTCTTCTCAGTAAAGTATCTCAAGAATGGAAGAAAAAGTATTCAATGTACTCAATACTATTATGAAACCAATATATAATGACCCACACTTTCATACTAATGATAAAACACAACTATAGTCCAGAATGAAGGAGGGAAGAGAAAGGAGAAGGGGGGAGAGGGGGAAGGCTGGGAGGAGGGAGTGTAATTAGTGGAACCCCATCTATTGTGCACAATGCAAGGGTACATGTCACCACTATTAAGAGTAGAGTATAAATGTCTTAACACAATAAACAAGTAAGTGAGGTGAAGGTTATTTTAACCAGTTTGATGTAAGCATTCCAAATTGTATATAGAATCAGAACATTGTACCTCAAAAATGCAGTAATGTACACAGTTATGATTTAGATAAATAAACAAATATAGCCAGGTGAGGTGGTGGGCACCTGTAGTCCTAGCTACTTGGGAGAGTGAAAAAGAGAATGGCTTGAGCTGAAGAGTTTGAGGTTGCTGTGAGCTGCAATGCCACAGACCTCTACCCACGATGATGGAGACTCTGTCTCAAAACAAACAAATAAACAAAAAACCAACTAAATCTTTACTCATACAGGTTTGAGAAATCTGAAAAGTATCCATCAGTCTAGTGAAAGTGTGAAAGGGCTTTGCTCTGGAATCCAGGGAAATGAAAAATGGCCACTCTCCTACACACACTTAAAATAGAAGAAGGATTTTAAACCTTCATAATCAGGAGAAAACACAAAACATAGAAATGTTTAGCACGAAATTAGATATTCAGGAAGGATGTCGGGGATATGGAGTTTAACAAGGTTTGGCTTTGAAATCAGTGTTAGCTCCATTTTAAAGCTTGGCTCTTACGAGGGTATGAGGTGAGCAACTTATGGAACTTGGTGTGATTCAGTTACCTGGGTGCAAATGGGAATAACACAGAATGCATGGGCTCAGATAAAGAGCCATATAACAATGTTTGTAAAGCACATAGGATATGAACTAATGTATAATAATTGTTCCAATGCACTTGCTACTATCGAGAAAATTGTGTTGAACATCAATAATATCTAGAAAGTTTCTTCAGTGTTTTCAGGATTAATAAAACTGGACAAAATGACCATCAATGAATATGTCACTCTTTAAAGGATTTATTACAAATTGCATGTATAAAATCTTATAAGCATGCAATCCACATACATATATTAATAATACACACACCTATATATACACATGTGTGTTTGTATTATAGAAACTTAGTTTTAAAAGTAGAATATATGGCTCGGC
>NW_003852464.1:9347694-9349273 GCF_000181295.1 Otolemur garnettii
AAGTTTGGTTGGGCAGCACCTGTGGCTCAAAGTAGGGCACTGGTCCCATACGCCAGAGGTGGTGGGTTCAAACCCAGCCCTGGCCAAAAACTGCAAAATAAATAAATAAATAATTTTGATTTACATAATATAACAACAACAACAACAAAAAATCCCAGGACACAGATCCTTAAACGCATGAATAATTTTAAGGTTAAGGTGATTAATGTAGAGTGTTTTATATAATATCATATTATGGAACTTGAAAATTTGAATGATGTATATGCTTTTAAGGTAAAATGGTTTAGAAGTCAATTTCTAAAATGGACATTTTTTTTTTAATTAACCAATACATTACTAATTGTATGAAGTCTCTTAACTTTCAGCACATGGTTATTCTGTCAATAATTTAATATCATATAGATAAACAAAATAAAGGGAAAATGTCCAGCCTTCCTGTGTTTTCCTAACATGGATATTCATAACTGATAGAGAAAAGCAAGCAAAAATCAAAGAAATCACAACCTGTTTTGCTTCTAAAATGTTATGTAAATCTCAAATTATATTTTAGGGAAAGGATTAAAATAATACATAAAAGAATAAGGCGTTCTGATAAATCAGAGTTAATTTAAGAAAGCTCCCAAAATGAATGATGTAATTCAATATAGTCACAATTAAAGGGAGAAAAAAAATCATTCATCTATAGATCTAAGATCACTTGGTAAATAAATGTCCAATTTGTCTTGCAAACTGTCCACAAACCATGCAAAGCACACAGAAAGTGTCATCACTAACTATGAAAAGTATGCCTAACATTTCTATCAAAACATAAGATAAATCTTTTAGGGGGAGGGGCAAAGTCTCACTTTGTAGCCCTTGTTAGAGTGCTGTAATGTCATAGCTCACAGCAACCTCAAACTCCTGGGTTCAAGAAATCCTCTTGCCTCAGCCTCCTGAGTAGCTGGGACTACAGGCACCACCACAACAGCCAGCTGTTTTTTAGAGATGGGGTCTTACTCTTGCTTGGGCTGGTCTCAAATTACTGAGCTCAAGCAATCCACTTACCTCAGTGTCCTAGAGTGCTAGGATTATAGGCATGAACCACCACACCTGGCCTAAAATGTAAGCTATTTCTGAAGTTAGTATTTAATTAAATATAAAATAAGACATGAAAAAATTGGAGAAAACAAAGCTAATGTTTTCATTTTGTCCCACACACTATATTTTTGTCACTCCCCTTTATAGGAAAAGTCCTCAAAATAGTCATTTTTACTTGAAGTCTACTCCTCCCAAGCCTCTTTAATTCCGTTTCAGTTAGAATATTGCTTTCCAGCTGGGCACAGTGGCTCATGCCTGTAATTTTAGCTCTCTGAGAGGCTGAGGCAGATGAGTTGCTTGGGCTTAAGAGTTCAAGATCAGCCTATGCAAGAATGAGACTCCCTCTCTAAAAACAAGCACTGTGGTGGATACGTTTAGTCCTACCTATTCGGGAGGTTGAGGCAAGAGGATGGCTTTAGCCCAAGAGTTTGAGGTTGCTGTGCACTGTGAAATCATGGCACTCTATAGAGAGCAAAAAAGTGAGACTCTATCTCCAAAAAAA
>NW_003852464.1:9349683-9352006 GCF_000181295.1 Otolemur garnettii
GCTTGATTATAAATTCATAGATATAAAGACTCTGTCTCCTCAATTTACATGTCACTCAATTTCTCAGACACCGAGCTCTTTTCTTTTTTGTTCTATCTCACTGGCTGCACCTTGTTGATTTTCCTGGCTACCTTCTCACCTCTCTCAAATCTCTTAACGTTGGAGTATTCCACTGGCCATCTCTGTCAACCATCGCTCTCTTGATGTTCTCCAGTTCCCTGCTGGTCAATAGTCCTACATGTTCACAAATTTGCATCTCCAGCTTAGTTTTTTTTTTTTTTTTTAACTGAAAAACATTTTTTATTCTTGGACAGATAATTTTGAAGATTTTGATTCTTCTCAAGTTAACAAATAAATTTAACATGATCCTGGCCAAAATAACAATATACTTTTTTTTTTTTGTGATGAGGAAGAGCACTTGAACCTTTATTTTCCTTCATTCATTTTGTGGAGAACATATATAATGCTTACTATGTGCTAACACTTCCTTTTTGCTGATTTTCAGATACAATTGTCTATTTCACATTGACTCATGACCTCCCAGTAGATTCACAATTGGTGGATACATAAAACTTTGTTATGTCTAAAATCATAATTTGAATTTTTCACTACTTTCTCAAATGACATCTTACCATCTAAGTTGATGATAATTCCAAAATTCTACCTGTGCCTTCCAAACACTTTGAAGTCATGCTTGATTCTTTCCAAACTTCATAGTACTGAGAAGCAAACCGTTCCTCTTAACCCTCATTATAGATACTTCCATCTGAGCCGCCATTAATTTTCATTTGGATTAAGTGCAGTAACTTTTTTTTTTTTTTGCAGTTTTTGGCCAGCACCAGGTTTGAACCCGCCACCTCTGGTAAATGGGGCCAGTGCCCCACTCCTTTGAGCCACAGGCACAGCCCAAGTGCAATAACTTTCTAACAAATCCTCCTCCCATGTATCTGACGGCATCTCCGCAGTTCTCAAAGCAGCAGCCGGAACATTTATAACTGAAAGTCACATGACAGTCCATCTTTGCTCAAAACTCAGTATTGGTTTTCCACATGACTCAGGATCAACATCATACAAAGACTTAAAACACCCTGCATGAAACAGCTGCTCTTTATTCTTCTGTTCTTTCCTCCTTCCATTCCCCCTTAACTCGCTCTACCCCAGCCACACTGATCCCTTTGTTGTTAAGTAACACCAGGCCCATCTCCACATTCTCCCTCTGCATGGAGATATCGTCCCCTGACTCATTTCTTCAATCTTGGCATATCTTTACTCATATCTTCTGAACATGATTTTTTCATTTTCCTGGTATTGTACAGATTTTCAGTTTATTTCCTTGCCATTTCAAATTCATCCCTCTTGTAGCTGTGAGACTATTGGAGGTGAAGTCTTTAACCATTTCCTCTTGGCTGGCTGGCACATGATAACCTTGGCAAGAGAGGACACTAGAAAGACATCCTGAGAGAAGGGGGTTCTCCTTGCTGGTTTTACGGTTCTTTCTCAGCAGGACTCCGAGGAGCAGGTGTTCCCAGGGTCCACCTCCCGCAGCAGGGACGATTTCTCTGGAACCAGATTCCTGCCACTCCCTGATTTTCTCCAGCACTGGGATCCTGTAAAGCATTATGGTTATCTCAGCAGCAAAAAGGAGTTTCTCCTGACACTATGGTCAGGACATTCTACTTGTGAAAATCTTTCCCCAACACCTGAAAGGGTAGATTCCAGCAAGTACCATCATGACAGCATGCCAGTAACCCCTCCAACATTCAGCCAGTCTCAGTCATTCACTCTCAAACAAGATCTGGTTTACCATGTTATTTTCTGAGTAATGCATTTACAGTAATTTCTAGAATATTTTCAATTAGAAAATGTAGCTGTTGTGATCAGAAGACAGTATTATTAAATACTAAAAAATGTAGTTATGATGGATGCATTTCATATATTTCTTATATAAAATTACCTACATATCAGCATCGCATAGTTTCAGCACTTTTATAATGCTTAAAATAATAGCCTTACAACCAGCGTTCTTTGTTTATTAAACAACCATGAAAAGGTGAAATTTACAGCCCAGCTGTGACTCTAAAGAGCTGCCTGCTTTTCGTAATTTGCTCTTTTGTTCACTAATTGGGTGACTCCTTACCTAGTTGTGCAGCCACATACAGGTTTAGCAAAGATAACTCCTTGTTTTTCTACACTGTAAGTAGAAAATTATTTCAATAAAGAGAATAAATATATGTTTAAATGTTTTAAAAGTGAAAAAAGAAACCATCATAAAATTCCAGTAATCTGGGAAAATGAAGGGACGGGAGAAAGAAAGAAGGAGGGA
>NW_003852464.1:9353060-9358191 GCF_000181295.1 Otolemur garnettii
GGGTGAAAGAAGGCCCATAACAGATGGCAATACATCATTTCTTACAGTGTCCTGTCCGTGCTAGTGTTTCTGGAAGAGATTAACATTAGAATCAGTAGACTGAGTAAAGAAGATGGCCCTCACCAATGTGGGTGGGCATCTTTCAGTCTTTTGGGAGCTGGAATAGAAGAGATTTACTGTGTTGAGCTGGGCTGTTTTCTCATGTCCTTGCTTATTGGCCGTCCTGTGTCTTGCGCTTGAGAGTATAAATGGAAACCACATTATCAGCTTTCCTGGCCTCTAGCTTATAGGCAGAGGGACTTCTCAGCCTTCACAGCAAGTGAGTCACTCTCTACTGATAAATATCTTTCTGTATGTTTGGATATATCTGTATGTTCTGTTTCTCTGGAAAGCCTTGGGCAATAGAGTGTGACATTCTTTTTTTGTATTTTAGGGACCGTAGACAGTAGACTCAGTTGGTTATACCTCCAGTCTCTCTAGCTTCACTAATTTTATCTCTTAATAGTTAACAAAACAAACAGCAAATCCTCAGTTAATCTAGGGGGCAGACAGGCCATGGTTAATTGAACCCATATTAATAATTGATAATAATGTCATTATCAAATTGGCTAGATGACAACAGTTATCATTATGTTTACCCAACTGAAGAGACTGCTGTCACTGTGGTCTACCAATTTTTTTCTTTAAAACATGACTAACATTAATCCAATTTGGATAGATTAAAGAATTTTTTTTAATTATAATAAAGATAACCAAACTTACCTAAGTTATTTTTGTTTGCTGATAGCCTAAGGACCAATAAATGGATTCTTAACAGTCATCCCGTTTGTTACATTTGGAAACCTGGAAACTGGCACTTTGTTCCATACCCACTTAGAAGCTAAGAGGACTGATATTTTAAGATTCTTAGGAATTAAATGTGTCCTGCAATTTGACTTAATTGAAAGATCCGGACTAAATGTTTAGATGCAGGTTCACTAGTCTTGTGTTTTATAGCACATCCACCATCAAAAACACAAATAATATGAGTGGTCAGAATTTCTGAATATCCAGACTCATCATCAAGGTAAAAGAAGCATCCGTCTAAAATTATCTTATACACAAGTGTACACTTCTATTTCTTTCTTAAGTATAACAACGTGGCAATTAAACACTTCACTTTTATATATTTTTAAAGAGTGAATATCTCAATAATTGTATATAAGCCCGTCCATGCATATAATTTTGTATAAAATGCATTTTCCTCCCTCTGTTGCTGACTTTCTTTTTCTTTTTCTTAATTCCTACTTATTTCACCCAAATGTTTGTTTCTAGGGCTTCTCACCCTCTGTTTCCATTCTGGAAACAGATTTTCTACCTTGATGAATGAGCTGCGCCAGAGCTTATATACTTTGATGCCCTAGTGTTTCTTGGAGTAATAATGAGAACTCCTGCTTCCTAATAGGTATTGCTGTTAACTCTAGTGAGGAAAAGGATTTTACAAGATGATTTATTGACTACACAACATGATTCCCAAACTGAGTTGCTGGCTGACAAGTAACAATAATATTACCAGTTGATATTAAACTTACGTAAATGGAAAGTTCATATAGAAAGCTGATTTAAAAATAAAAAAAAAATTTCTGTGCTGACATATCTAAAATGAAAAGATCTAAGCCCTGTCTTAATGGCTTTCAGTCTTAAAAATCAACGGCATGTAATATGAGTAGCCACGTACCTGAAGGCTGTGATAGCTCATAGATCACCTGGAAGGATTAATTATCTTCAAAACTATCCGATTCCTTGTCTTTATTTCTCTTAACCCAGCAGACTTCAAAATTTGTGCTCCTACACCTGTGATAATGACATTTTCATCAAAACACAATATAAAATGCCAGGTACCCAACTGGTAAATGTCTTGAACCTTGAGCTCAGCCTTCAAAAATGAAATCAAATCTGGGCGGCACCCGTGGCTCAAAGGAGTAGGGCACTGGCCCCATATGCCAGTGGTGGTGGGTTCAAACCCAGCCCCGGCCAAAATCTGAAAAAATAAAAAAATAAAAAAAAAAAGAAATCAAATCTGATCCTGTTAAGCATAGTCTAAGAAAGGATATTTTTCTCTGCTTCATAAAGTGGCAAAGAAATGAGCTGAAGTGCCTAGCGAATGCTGTGGGTCAGTGGGTATGTCCTACTTAATTCTGACAATAGAGCTGGGAAGTCGGGGTAATTTACTTATTTATTTTTTGCAGATGTAGAGTGAGATTCCTAGAGGAGAAACAATTTGTATTAAATGTAGAGAAATTAAAATCTAGGGCAGCTTAACATTATAACCAAAGCACCTTCCATTATTTTAACGGAGGTACCAACATTCTTTACACAGGGTGGCCAGGAAGTTTGTGTGCAATGTTAAATTACACAGGGACTTCATGGACACCCTGTCTAGTTCTGGCTGTGATTAACTTATGGTGGAATTCTTACATGTTAAGAAAGGCATATTAGGGAAACATTTCTCAATGTTTTTACCTTTGATCTCTGTGGGTTTCACCAAGAAAAGAAAAATCAAGCATCTCCTTTCTGCACCAGTGAAATATACACAAGCTTTCAAATTTGATTCTGTGGCAAGATTCATTTGAGACTTCTGAAGAGGAGGAACTCTAGCAGTTTAGATACCTGAGTATAACAATTGGCTACTCCGTACCACCCTCTTGGACATTTTCATCCCAAGATTTTGTGTAGCGAAAACTTAAAAGTGTGTCAAAATAGAATCAGCAGTCACATTCATACTCATCATTTTAGAGATGAGACATCTGATGCCTGAAGTGAAGGAAATTATCTGAGCTTACACAGTTAGAGGGAGCTCTGGGATTTAAAGTTGTGCTTTCTGATTCTCTGAGCAGAGTTCTTTGCACTTTACCAAGCTGCTTTTCTGATATTTGACTAGCTTGGGAAATTGCGGATTCAAAGGGCTATGAATCCAAATGCTTGTACATTTGGCTTTTCCTTTGTACATTTTATAATAGCTCAGTGGCTGTGGAGAAGGTAATCTACTTCTCAGTGTGCTTGTGCTTTTACTACGGGCAATAATCTACTGAGTTCTGGAATTCCCATAATATAAGCAACTCCCTTTGTGACTTTCAATTGCTGTAGGTTGGTAATGGCACTTGGCACTTTAATAATTAGTCTACAGGGAGCTTTAATAGACTAGGGCAACTGTTTTAATTAACTTAATCCCCAGAACATGAGTTGACCATTAGACATCAAATCACAGTTTAGCTCCTAGAGTGTTTGAACTCTGAGGAAATCACATTTGTAACTACAGTGGGGATAACATTATCTTCTGTTATAAAACAATGCAGCTGCAACCAATTTGGCTCAACTGGCCTCTGACACTGTGAGAATGGAAGCCATTATTTCCATTGGAATGAATATAAACTGGTAACGGCTTAAGAGCTTGGCTTTGGGGAGTGTAGAAATGATGTGTGTTGGCCTAATTCATGAGAAGCAAAAGATAAATGGGAAGGAATAGCCATTTCAAAACTTGCAGACTGCCTATTTTAAGCTCAGTAAGGAAATGCATGTTACAAAACAAAAATCTAATTCAGCTCAAAAAGAACAATATTGCAATAACGTATTTTTACGCTCTGATAACTTACTTTACGTGACTTTTTTTAAACTAAAGTCTAATCACTCTTTTACCTATTCAAATACCATTATAACATGTAAAGTATATATATGAAAAATGTTAGGTGCAAAGGACAAGAAGTATTTATGACTATAATAAAATTGCAAACTAGAGTTTACGGAATTTTTTTTTTTTATCCACTTGAAGGAATTTTGTTCTCACACAAATGAAAAAGGTTCACTCATTGATTCACATATTCCTTTCTGCATTCCACATATATTCTAAACAACGACTATATAAAGAGTTCAAAATGAGTAAGACACATAAGATGACCTCCGTAAACTTAAAAGGAAGTAGAAATAGGGCAACCACATGAAGAGGCAATTAAATACTGTGTGAACAAGCTAGATAATGACATTAATTACAGGGTTCTACAGAAGGACATAAGAAGGACGCATACCCAGAGACTCTAGGAGGTGTTATCGGCGCATGATATTTGAGAGAAAAAGTTGAAAATCAAGAGGCTATATTCAGACCTACATTTGGCTAATCTATTCCAGGCAAAATGAATAGACGCACCCAGACCTCGCTTCCGGAGCAAACGTGCTCTGTTTCTAATCACACGAGAGTCTTATTGCTGGAATAGAAAGTGCGGTGATAAAGCTAAAGGACTGATTATGTCCTGAAGACCCTTTTATGTGTTGCTGTGAAATTTATACTTAAAACATAAACAGCGTGTAAAAACCGCAAGGAAGAACAGTAAGCAAGGAAGCTTGTAAGCAATGAACATGTAAACAGAATAACATTGTTCAATAACATGTGTTCAAAATACTATTACATCGACAGGTAATAAATATAAAAATAATACTAGTGAGATATCTCGCATTATCTTCAGTACTGTGTGCTTGGAATCTGGTGAGTGTTTTAGACCTGTTGTACACTTAAATTTGGGTCAGGTACATTTCAAGTGTTCATTAATTGCCTGTAGCTAGTGGCTAGAATATTGGATGGTGCAGTACTAAGTCTAAGCTAACAAACCTCTAAATCTGACAGAAGACAGCTCAGTGAAGTTCTTTCAGAGATTTGGTAGGGAAGGAAGACTAATTCCACATTTGGGTTTAAACTAAACAACATCTATAAATTATCAGTGATAAAAATGGCAAATTATCTAATATAGAGGTGGGTAGATAAGAATGCCTAATTCTGCATTTGGGTTTAAACTAAAGCACATTTGTAAATGATCAGTGATAAAAATGATAGATGATCTAGTATCTGACAATCTTTCCAGTTTCCTTTTTGTTCAGAAGATGTGGTGGGGAATTTGCTTTATGTGTTGGATGAGTCCTTCACACCTCAACCCACAGGATGAGAAATAAACCTGAAAATGAGTAGGTAATTTTTCCATGCTTAAAATCAGAGAACTCATCATAATGGGCAGATTCAGGAGAACATGTGAGTTTTTATTCAGCTCTAGATAATTTTAAAGTGATGATGGGATATCCAGAGGGAAATAACCACTAATTTGTTAAA
>NW_003852464.1:9358451-9377979 GCF_000181295.1 Otolemur garnettii
AATCTAATGACACATTGAACTTTTGGTTTTAGATATTATACTGCTTCCCATATTTTTTTAAACCATATTTTTAATATTCATACATAGTCCTGGGAAAGTGCGCATGAATGATATAATTTTTTCCACCAAAAATAAATAAATTGGTACAATTATATGAGAGCAGAGTACAGTATGTATTCCATTGGCAACAATTATCCATAGAATCAAGGAATATTAGATATGAAAAAGATCTTAAGTAACCAAATGTATAATACCTTAATTGATTCTTCAGTATTTCTCATAGTACTAGAAATCCTAGCCAGATCAATTAGGTAATTAGAAAATAAAAATGTAAGTCATCTAAATCAGAAAGGAAGAAGTTATGTTGTCTTGTTTCAGATGATATAACCCTCTATATAGAAAACCCTAAGGATTCCACAGAAAAAAATCTTTAGTAAAGTCTCAGGATACAAAAATCAGTATACAAAATCAGTTGCAATTCTATATACTAACAGAAAATTATCTGGAAAAGAAATTAAGAAAACAATCTCCCTTAGAATAGAATAAAAAGAGAATAAAATAGTAAGGAATAATTTTAATCAAGGAGATGAAATGTCTACACCATGAAAACTATAAAAAACTGATTAAGGAAATTTGAAGACAACATAAATGGAAAAATCTCTCAGGTTCATGGATCAGGAGAATTAATAATGAAAATGCCCATTGTACTCAAAACAATGTACAGTTTGCATGCATTCCTATTAACCAGTTTATGGTAATTTTTACAGAAATAGAGAAAAAAATCCTAAATTTTATGTGGAACTATAGGAGACCCTGAAAAGCCAAAGATATCTGGAGCAAGAACAAAGATGACACTTTGTGATTTCAAACTATATTTCAAAGCCATGGTAATCAAAACAGTATCACATTGGCATACAAATAGACACATTAGAAAGTCTGGAAATGAACCTACACAAAGACAGTGAACGAATGTTTGGCAAAGGCGCCAAGAGTCCAAAGTGCATAATGGTTAGTGCCCTCAATAAAGGATGTTAGAAAAACTGCATATCCTCAAGCAAAAATAAAACTGGATGTTTATCTTATGCCATATACAAGAAATTAACTGGAAATGGATCGAAGAAGTGCATGTAACACATGAAATCCAAAAATTCCTAGAAAAAGATATAAGGAAAAATTCTTTGACCTTGGTCTTGAATATGACACCAAAATACAGACAAAAAAAGCAACGAAATAAAAAATGATAGGAACTACAAAAATTTGAACAGTTTCTACACAGCAAAGCACACAGTCAACAAAATGATAAAGCTGCCTACAGAACGAAGGGGTTAATATCAGAATCATATAAGTAACTCTAGAATTCAATTAAAAGTACCAATAACCCCGTGATTTCATGGGCAAAGGACCCGAATACACATTTTCTAAAAAGGACATCTAAATGATTTAAATGGTCAACAGGTACAGTATACAAAAAGACGTTCAACAGCTCTGCTCATCGGGAGAATGCAAATCACAGCTACCACGGGACATCACCTCATATCTGGGAGGATGGCAATGATCAAAAGGAGAAGAGATCACAACAGAAACAAGTCGACAAAGATGTGGAGAAAGGGACCCCTCGTCTATTATGGATGAGACTGTAAAGTAGTGCGGCCATTAAAGAAATCACTGGAGGGGCTTCTCTGAAGATTAAACACAGACGCACCATGTGACCCAGCAATCCTACCTCTGGGTTCATATCCGAAGGGAACAAAAGTAGTATTAGCGCCCCATATGCACTGCCACATTATTTATAACAGCCAAGATATGGAAATAACTAAAATGCCCATCAGTAATCAGATTAAAATTGAGATAGATATGTATCTAAACAGAGGGATGTTAGTCAACCTTACAAAAGAAGGAAATCCTGCAGTTTATGGCAACATGGATATTTTTGTTATGCAAAATGGAATAAGCCAGGCGCAGAAGAGAAATACTGCACCATCTCACGATATGTGAAATCGGAAAATGTAAAACTAACGGAAGCAGAAACGATGATGCAATTGTCAGAATGGGGCTGAGGGAAATGGGGAGATGTTGGCCAAATGATGCCAGCCACCAATTAAAGGTGGAATAAATTTAAGGTGATGTAATGGAGGGTGTGATGACTATATGTGATGATATTGTATTGCTTACTTGAAACTTGCTAAGGGAATAGATCTTAAGTGTCCTCCTCTCTCTCTCTCTCTCACACACACACACACACACTCATACACACACACACACAAATGGTAATTGATTGGTGATGTATTTGTTAATTAATTTGATCACAGTAATCATTTAAGCATATGTAGTTATATCAAATTATCATCTTGTACACCTTTCTTATATACAGCTTTTATGTGTCAATTATACCTCAGTATTGCTGGTAAGAGTTTTGAAAATAACACTGACTGTGGTAACAATTACGCCTCACACATAAAAAATAAATGGACAAGGTTTTTTAAAGATACTTATTTAAGGCCAGCGTGTGGCTCATGCCTGTAATCCTAGGACTCTGGGACGCCAAGGCAGGTGGATCACTTGAGCTCAGGAGTTCGAGACCAGCCTGAGCAAAAGCAAGACCCCATCTCTACTGAAAAAAGAAATATTGTACGTGCATTGTGGTGGGTCCCTGTAGTCTCAGCTACTTGGGAGACTGAGGCGGGAAGATTGCTTGAACCCAGGAGTTTGCGGTTGCTGTGAGACAGGCTGAAGCTGTGGCATTTTAGCCTAAAGCAGCAGAGTGACACTGTCTCAAAGAAAAAAAGAAAAAAAAAGACACTTATTTAAATTTCTGAAGCTAGACATCAGGTTCTCATTTCAAGTCAAAAAAAAAAATGTCATTGTGAATAGGAAGCTTGTTATGGGTCTGCACTCAGTTGATAAAATTGTAAAGTGTGATAAGATTATAATAATGTTGCTTTCAAAGTACGTACAACCGAAAAGTGAGACAATCTTGTGCAATGCTGACGCTAATGAATATGTGCTAGAGAAAGCGGTGTGTGCAGCTAATCCAAATAAATACCGTGTGTCCCTGGAAATGATGATGTGTTCTTAACCCAAAGACTGGGAAAGCCTTACAAAGGAATTTGTATTTCAGGTGAAATTAAAGAATGAGAGACAAAAGCACAAACTTGTGTGAAGGGCAGTCTAGGATAAGAATAATTTATGTGCATGGCCTGTTCACTTTCTTATTTTCTTGAGACAGGGGGCTGCCTTTCTGACCCACACTACAGCGCAGCCATCCAAACATAGCTCCCTCTAACCTCAAACTCCTGGTGATGCTCCCACCCTCGCCTCCTAAGCATCTAGAAACACAGGTGTGTACCACCATGCCTGCCTCGTAATTATTTTTTTACATTTTTTGGTAGAGGTGAGTGCTTGCTATGCTGCCCAGGCTGAACTTGAACTTCTGGCCTAGTGGAATTCTCCTGCCTCAGTTTCCCAATGTGCCGGCTTTAGGCATAAGCCACCACACCCGTTTGTCTGCTCAGTTTCTTTAAGAATAGGGATGTTGTGGGATATTTATAAGGCTGTAGGTATGGATGGGATAAGAAATAGTGTGGGGGTTCAAACCAAAGGAGGTCTAGCATGTTTTCCTAATCTTCAACAGCTATATATACAGACAGTGATGCATTGGAGAAGTTGAGGGTCTGCTCTAACAGTAACAGGAATGTGGAAGAATGATTGAGGTGGGATGTCCTCTGATAGGAAATTTCCCCCATTTTAAAGATGAGGACAGGCTCCATGCCTGTAGCTAAGTGGTTAGAGCACCATGCTCTGGAGCTGGCAGGTTTGAACACAGCCGAGGCCTGCCAAACAAACAAACGACAAAAAAAATAAATAAAAAGAAAGAAAAATGGCCAGGCATTGTGGCAGGCACAATAGTCTCAGCTATTCAGGAGTCTGAGGCAAGAGTTTAAAGATGCTGTGAGCTATGACACCACAGCACTTTGCTGAAGGGGACAAAGTGAGATTCTGTCTCAAAAAATAAAAATAAAAATAAGTAAAGATGAGGAAACAGACATGGGCTTATACCCAAAGGCTATATAAAGCGTGGAGGAAGTGGTGGATTGGACTGTCAATGTTCTTTATTACCCCTCTATTCCCCGCCTTTCTGGAGAGGAGAGAGGGGCTAACTTTAGCAAAGAAAAAAAAAAGAAGGACATTTGTCACAATTAAGATGCTTGATTCTTAAGATTTAGGCATCGCTTGTGGCAGGAAAGGAAGGAGAGCTCAGATAAGCCTTGTTGTACATGAGCAAGAGGACTTTGAAGATATTAAACCAAGAAAGCAGAAATGGAAATGAGCTAAGTGCTCTTCCTCACTTGCTTTTATTTGTTTTTTATTATAAAAGATTTGTTGGGGATGACTTGAGACCAGCAAGACATCTGAGTGATGATATTCAGCAGTCTGGCTATTCTTAGAGACGTCATTTCTTATCAGATGAACATTTTCATTTGGGAAAATACCAGGTGACTTTAGTAGGCATAATCATTTCTCAGTAATAACCACCGAGGCACGCTCAAACAGGCACACCCAAAAGGCAAAGTCCATCTTCCACTCTGAATGTTGACTGACTGGGAGGCATTCATTGGCGACTAGGGACAGGGAGAGCAGGAGTATTGTACGGCAACGTCCAGCTTCAACAAGGGCGGAAAAAATTTCGGAGACATTTTTGTCCCTGTCACTACACCAGCCAAGCTATCCAGGAATAATTATACACATGAAAATATTTGTAAAATGTCTTTCGCTATTTTGAAAAATTTTCTGTCACAGTTTAATAAACATGGGTCTTATTATTAAATTCGTTCTTGCAAGTAGGTCCTTTACCACACAGTTCTGAAGTAATTCCTTGGAAAGGTTAGGTATAATCTACTGCTGTATACTTTGGGCTCTCCCACAGAATTTACTTTGGTTAATGGGATCTGGGCAGAAATGACCCAACACGAATTCCTAATGAGATCTTGCATATTTTAAGAGATGCTCTTGTGCTTCTTTTCACTAGGAAAGATCAGCCCAGCCATCTCCAGACACGGAGCTTCTAGGGCAAAGCTTCGTCAGATGATCCTAAGCCAGAAATAGACCACCTTAGTCAGCCTGCAAACACTCACAACAGGAATAAATTCTCAATGTCTTGGCGGGGCGCTGTGGCTCACTCCTGTAATCTCTGAGAGGCCAAGGCAGGTGGATTGCTTGAGCTCACAAGTTTGAGACCAACCTCAGCAAAAGCTAGACCCCCATCTCTACTAAAAATAGAAAAACTGAGGCAAGAGGATTGTTTGAGTCCAAGTTGGAGGTTCCTGTGAGCTATGAGGCCACAGCACTCTACCCAGGGTGACAGCTTGAGACTCTGTCTCAAAAACAAAACAAAACAAAACAACAAAACAAAACAAAAAATAAAACTGTCAATGTCTTACACTATCAATTATTTTAAGCTGTTGCACAGCAATAATTGACCAAAACACCTTCTACATAAATACACACGAAATTTCTTTTTATGTTTATGAAAACGGAATATTTGCTTATACGTGATAGAAATAATACAAAGTGTTCTCTGAATTGTCAACAATTTACTGAAGGGTTCCACACTAGTATTTATAAAAATATATCAAGAGCTTCCAAACCAGAGACAGAGAGAGTCCACAAGCACAGAAACATGTTATCAATTTGCCACAGTCCTTCCCAGCACTCTGTAATGCAGAGAAGGCCATTAGCTGTTGTATTAAGCTGAACATGCTGCCATATTGCTTCCTGCTCGTTGATTTTCTGATGTAAGCCAAAGACTTTGACTTTTTTTGTTTGTTTGTTTAACCCTTGCACTAGTTTTCATTCATCCTATTACAATTTTGACTTCCAGGAGGATGGAGGGCAATTGGTGGGATCTCACCTATTGTGTACAAAATGAGGGTGTTCAGCACACCCCATGGATAAAGGGCTCAGCTACAACTTGAACTTTATTTTTATTTTTTTAAAAAGCAAATTTCCAGGACCTTAATTAGAAATCTAACATGTCCACGAGTGTTACTAACCTAACTTCAAACAGAACATATATCAGTTACATGGAAACAAGCTGATTTGTTATGGATTTTTGTTTGAAACTCTGGTGATTCTTTCTGTGTTCAGTTTTCCAGAGGTCAAGAAAACCATTTTCTATCTTTTTAGCTATTTGTAGCTTTCAGCAATGTATTACTTATGAGCAAAATTTTTCTCTCTCCTTGATTTCTCTGGAATTTGGAAACTATTTAGAAATATTCTTAATTTCTAATAATATTGTTATTTGCATAAATGCAATAAGAATCTGTTTTGTTCTGTAACTCTCAATGAAAGGCACTGGTTATTTTGCCAAAGCTTTGACTGGAATAGCATCTCAGAGGTGTCCACACTGTGTTAAGGAATTAAGGTTGACTTTTTGAAGCCAATAAAAAAGCCCATTGGAAGACTGGCTGGATACTTCATCAAACACATTTCCTGATTTGCAGTGAGTAAAGAATGTCTCTTTCTTTCTTTCTGTTTTTATTTTTAATTGTTTGATTGCATTTGCCCAAGTCCCTCTTCTAATTGTGGCCCACCTCCAAGAGGTGAACTGTACTTTAGAATTGAAAACAATGTGACCTAAACATTTGTATTCTCATATTAATCTGAAGTAAAAAAAAAATAATAATAATTTTGACTTTCTCACAAAATCCCAGAAGTCCTTTATAGAGTATATTTGACTATGATGTCATGTCATGTATCTCCATGAAAGCTCCCAAAGTATTCTTAAAAGCAGTTTAATATTAAAATAACTGATATCACAATTAAAAAGTATAAAAATATACATTAGATTTTGGAAATCTATGCTCATAAATACTCATACTGAAGATAAAAATCATGCTTCCACAGATACCAGGTGAAGGCTGGAGCAGGTAAAGATACATTATTTTTAGAGAGATCTGTAGCAGAGGAGAAGGAAGGATTAGCCAAAGCAGCCATTGCCTCTGGCATCAGCGACCCTCTGGTCAGAAGTTCTGTCCTCACTCCTGATCTTGGTCTTTTCTTAGGTTGTGTAAGGCTGAGAGCAGCAGTGTTCACGTTATAAATCATTAAATTCCTTAGAACAAACCCCATGTTTTAAGGACTCCCAGGAATATTTGGACTCCCTTCAATTGGTGTTCTAAATAAGGACCACAGGTGTTCGTCAGAAAAATGATAAAAACTAGACTTAACCAAAATTTTATTTTTGTTCCACCTGAGCACAATTTAATAAAGAAAAATAGAGAGGCCTATCATTCTTAAAATTTTAAGTTCTGGCATCAATCTTGGGTAAAATATTATAGTTGGCAAAGTTCCTTCCTCTTTCCAGAGACAATGCACCATGTCAGGGTTACTGGATGGAGGCAGCAGTAGGCTGGGGACCTGTTCCCTTCATTGTGTTCCTTTTTTTCATAGACTATTCTTTCAGCCCCCACATTCGTGTATTATAATTATATACTAAATATATATTGAGCATATATTATTTGACAATAATGTCCCTAGGCTGTGTGGATACATCAGAGATAAAAGTGGAGAATTATCTCTGTCTCTGGCAAGATAGAAAGTAACCAGTACATGATAGATTATAAAATGTTATATTAATAGGTTAAAATGCTATGGCAAAATAAACCTTGGAAGAGGGAGTATAGGGTGGAAGTTAAAAGTGAAGAACACTGTTGATTTAACTGAGAAGGTGACAGAGACATGGCATACATTAAAGGAGGAAAAAGATTGATGTACAGAGGGATCTAAAAGAATAATCAGTGCAAAGGTCCTGTGGCAGAGAGTGCCATAGAATCCAGTGCAAAGGTCCTGAGGCAGAGAGTGCCAGGAGACTCCAGGAAAGTTACAAGTGCACCATCTAGTGATCACAAGGGGGAGATGGAAGATGGTATCAAGAGGGAATGAAAAGCCAGATAGTACAGAAAGGTGTAAGGTATTGTAAAGATTGCTTTTCCCTTTGTGAGAACTTAGTTGGGTACCAAAGGGTATGATGCAGGTAGATGATATGTAATGACACTTTTTAAAAGAATCATTTGGGCCCTGTGTTGAAAAGAGTTAGGAGAGATGCAAGGATACAAGCAATAAGGTGAGTTAGGATTATTGCGTTAATTCACACTGAAAAGAGTGACTTAGACCAGAGTGGTAGCAATGGGTTTTAGAGACAAGAGAATCTTTATTGAGGGTAGAGATAATGTGATTAGATAGAGGATATGAGAAAAAAAATTCCAAGATGTCTCAAGGCTTTGACTTGAGCATCTGGAAAGATATTAGTGAGATACCTGAGTTGTGAAAGCCTGTGGATGGTGAAGGCTTTAGAACTGAACAGGAGTGCACTCCGGGCCCCCTATTCCCAGTCTGCCGGCATCTCGGCACAGCCCCTCCTGGGCCATCCTATAGTGTCAGGTAGATAATTCAAGGTCTTAGGTAGATAATTTGAAAAATTAAACTTTGAGAGCTCCAACAGTACTGACAAGAAAATTCATCCCGGTTACCTCTATAACCTCAGGCTAAATCATACGTTTATAATTTCCACAGGGGCCACAGAACTTTTCCAGAGGAACAATGTAAAATGCAAACATTTAAGGCCAACTATCAAATAAAAATAGTCAAAACAATGGCATACATTTTGGAAAATCAGAGTCTCAAGAGGATCACTAATTCATGCCAAGGGTGCAGTCACCTGCATTGACCTTGAGCAGGGCCAGCAGGGTAAACTTGTACTTCAGACATGGGAGCCACAACATCTTACAGCCTATGGCAATTTTAAAAATGCAGTTTAATGCTTCAATGTAGTATAAAATAAAAAAATAAATTAATTGGCTTCATCTTTATACTAAAAACATCATAGAACGTGATTTTAAAAAATTTATTTGTTTATTGAAAGAAGGAGCTGACAACGGCAAACGTGCCTGGCCCCAGGAAAGTCATGACAGGCCTCAGAGGGCCAGGTTGCCTTGTAACTGTACTCCATGCTACTCCAGGCCGGGATGATTGAGTTCATTCTCTCCCAATACAACACACAGCTCCACATCATCAGAAATCTGAGACTCTAGAGGAATCCTGTTTACAAAGACGGTCTGCCTGTCTTCTGAATATCATCTACTATGCATTAATTCTTGATCACAGTATACTATTCATGTGTTGTACAATACATCTTCCGAAATTAGACATCGGAGAAGAAATGCAGAAAAATCAGGTAATATTTCCTCTGTTGCAAACCAATGTTTCTCTCTTTTCTTATGGAATCCTTTTGGATACTGTCTTTAAAAGTTTGAATATTGTAACTATAACTCAGTATTCAAGGGAAATGATTGCATAAATGTTCAGGATCAGGATAATACAAAGCAACAAATAAGTTTATTTTTGCTCTTATTTTAAACCCTTCTATTTGTAAGAATAACATCTAATATATATTTTTATCAATATTTAATTAAAATCATAACTACACACATTGTTGAGATGCCATGTGATGATTTGATATGTAATGTGGAATGCTCGAATCAAACTGATTAACATAGCAATCACTTCATTTATTTTTTGTGGTAAGACATTTAAGATTTAGTCTTAGATATTTTGAAAAATACCCTTACATTGTGCACGTTAGGTGAGATCCCACCAAATGCCAGCCCTCTTCCCAGTTGTTCCCACTTCCGGCTCCCTCTTCATCCCTCCCCCTTGCTAGACTGTATTTGTGTTTTATCATTCATGTGTATAAGTGTTTACATATTGGTTTCATAACAGTATTGAGTACATTGGAGTACATTGAGTACATTGCCTCCATTCTTGAGATACTTCACTAAGAACGTGTTTTAATTCTATCCAGGTAAACATAAAAGGTGTAGAGTCTCCATCTTTTCAATGGCTGAGTGGTATTCCTTGTTATACATACCCTACAATTTGCTAATCCATTAATGGGTTGATGGGCATTTGAGCTGCTTCCATGACTTGGGAATTATAAATTGGGCTGCAGTAAACACTCTGGTGCAAATGTCTTTGTGGTAAAATGATTTTTGTTCTTCTGAGTAGACACCTAGTAATGGAATTGCAGAATCAAATGGAAGGTCAAATGTAGTTCTTTGAGGATGCTTCATACTTGTTTCCATAAAAGTTGTGTCAGTTTGCAATCTCACCAGCAGTGTACAAGTGTTCTCTTCTCTGCATATCCATGCCAGCATCTGCAGCTTTAAGACTTTGTGATGTAAATCCAAACCACTTTGAGATATCACCTAACTCCAGCAATAAGTTAATCTAATTTCAAACCTGATCCTGCCCAGTGCTGCCAAACCTGCATCGTCCTCACACTGAGGAGCCTGGAGAGGACGGACAGACCACAGTGCAAGTGAGAAACCAAACAAAACGGTCATGAGCCAAAAAAGATTCCAGATTGATTAAAAAACGTTGGCCCCTTCCACTCTGGGCTATAAAACTTAAGTGAAAACAAATCAAAAACCTGGAAAAAAATAGTTTATGCCACACTCTTCTGATGGATCAATATCTACTTTTCTTCCATTTCAAATTTTGTTTTCGTTTTGTCTGTTATTATTTGTTCTTGTGTATAAATCAGAACCGTGAATGAAGGTTTATGGCTATGTGATGAACCATCTAAAAATATTGGGAATGGATTTTCCAACAATAAAACGTCCTTGAACTTCCACTCCAGGTGCTCAGGAAGGCCTGGAATAGTGTCCTGGGGCAGGAAGGGAACAGTTTGCTGGGATAGGTGGTGGAGATAACTGTGAACCGTGTGTGTTCAGAACCAAAGAGAGGGACGGGAAGGAGGGAGTGGTTATAATTTGCACAAAAGTCCAAGTGGACAGGAAAGACTTAGAAGCCAGTTGAAAGCCAGGAGATTGCAGATGGAGCCGGCAGGAAGACACACAGACCTTCTGCACAAATTGCTGTCTGAAACGATGGAGCCCACAGATCTCCTCAGAGTTGTGCTTTGGGCCTGTATGCTTTCCTGGTACCCCTTTCTCCTCTTCTCCCCCCCTTTCCTTCTATGAGAGGCAATACAACTTGGTGAATAAAAAAGTTGACTCCTGTAAGGTTGTAACCCAAGTTCTAATACTCATCGGCCATGCACAGTGCCTGACCACCAGAGGCTTCCCACCATCACTTCATTCATTAAGTCAGAGCACTAAGAGTAAACACCTCACGGGGCTGTTTAGAAACTTACATTCCAAACATTCTAAATAGTGCAGAGCTTGACGTCGCACAAATGCTGAGTAAATATTACTGTGTATTTTATTACCCTTGCTATTCTGTCAGATGGAAAAACGTCATATTGATGTAAAAACAAAATACGTAATGTTTTTAAAGATTTATTTCAAGTGGAAATGAATGTTTAGTTCCTTACTTCTCTGAAATTCCCCATTCAACTCTTTATTGAACCTACTAACATTTATTAGAAATAAGCTTTAAATTTCAATGACTCTAAATTTGCTAGCTACTCGTCAGGATGTAATGTATAACTTTGGCAAATATTTATCATTTCTCTTGGTTGTTCCCCGTAATATATTTAAATCCCTCTCCCCTCAACAATAGGTTGTGTAAACAGCTGATTTCACAGATACTGAAAGTTGCTAACAGATACCACAAAATAGCTGAATTTGTATTTCTCAACATTAAAAAAATATATACCATTTTCAGATGAATGCCACACAGACCAACAACAGCATGACGCAATTGGTTTGGCTAAATTTAAAAACCTATCATTTAAAAAAGTCACTCTGAAATAATTGTGCTACTGCTGCGGGACATCTATTCCTTCTATGATTCAATCTTTATGCTTCTGTTCATTGAAAACTTTAGAACTCAAAATTATAGATAGAAATATAATAAAACGCTTTGCCTCATTGCTTAGCTGCACATAAAGAGAAGATGAGCTGAGAAGGAAAATGCAATCTGCCTTTCAAATACAATGAGCTGCAAAACAGAAACTATTTTGTGCCGTGGAAGCCCCTGTCTGCGTTTCCTCCCCTTCAGCCACCCCCGAGCATTCTACGCCTGGGTCTCTTAACTGTTATTTGACTTCAAACCGGCCTCGTTCATCTCAGGATTCTTTCTTGTACACTCCATTTCTCTTTATTTTTTTCCTCCTAGTTCCTATCAGTAGTACAGTAGTGGGCCCCAAGAAATGTATTTTGAAAGCAGGAATTATTGTGACGTTTTTGATCTCATTTATTCAGAATCAGCTGTGTTGAGGCAGCGGTTGGAAAGCTGAACGTGATACAAAGAACAAGCCAGCCAACCCCCTGCCTTTGTTTTAATTGTCGCGATCATAGGGCCCTTTCATTTGCAAGGCCAAGTGGCATTCATGGAGGAGGGACATCTGCAGGCCGGAGTGTAAGGAGAGGGGACGCTGGCAACCTGAGCGATCATCAGAGGAGATCCTAGCTTAGGGTGACCAGACGTCCTGCTTTTGGCGGGACAGTCCCGCTTTTGAACAATTTGTCCCGCGTCCCATGGCATTTTAAAAAAGTGGCGATTTTTGGAAGGAATGCACGAACGGGCGGAAGAACAGGAAGGGAGTATACGGTTTTTGGCTGCCCTGTGGCTATTTCTCCAGAACATGAGTTTTATATTATTGTTGTTAATTTTATAATGTTAAACTGTAATAATAACAAATAATTGTTGAGAAGTGATTATGGAGAACTGCTTATCAAAGTTTGCATTGTTGTCAGGCCCCGCCCTGCCCTGCCCCGCCCCGCCCCCCCACGCTATCCCGCTTTACAAATGTTACAATCTGGTCACCCTGTCCTAGCTGCAATGCCCCTCCTTCACACGCAGAGCATTCTGGGAGGAAAAACACAAATGTCAAAATATTTCATTCAGATGTCCAAAAAGTGGAAAAAATCACTTTGAATTTTAAAGCCTCTGCCAAACTGGTACAGAATTAAGGGATGGTGCTGCTATATCAGAGGGTAGAGTATTGACAGGTCCAATTTGTGGGAAAAATAACTACAAATACAAAGTTTTGAGAGAATTTTCATTTCAAAGTATGGCCTAAAAAATGAGTGTAGAAGAGGAATAAGGAAAGCAATTACAATTACTCCGCGTGATAATGTGAAATCTGCACGCAGTTTGGAATGTCTACGGATTACGTGATCTTTAAGAAATTCTTTCTCTTCTTTGCACAATTTCACCTGCTATTTAGAGTGTGTAAGTGTAAATGAGTGTATGCGTGCACACACGCGCTCTGCCCCCCAAATCAGAGGTTACTCGAAGAATTAAAATGTAAAGGACCATAATTCACCTCACAGCATCCACAAGACTTAAACGGGATCAGGCCCTGCCAGTGTTCCCCAGAGAAATGGAATCTCTCCATCTTTCTCCTCTTTCTCTCTCTTTTCTCTCTCTGTCTCTCTCCTCCTCACCCTCCTTCATAGAGAAGCATTGGAGAAAATTAAGACAATGAAGGGTAGACACCTGTGGCCTTCATCTTTCGCCTCTGCTGAGGCCACAGTAGTTACCGCTGTATCTTGTCAAAGGAGGGCAGCTGTCTGGATGTTATTTAAGAGGGTGCACAGGGAGCCAAACAGAGGCAAGATAAATTTGACCAAGGAACCAGGCAGCAATATGAACTGTCCCTGGAACAGACATAATATAAAATTTTTCTCCCCCCAAAATAATAAGAAGGTCACACAAAAAAAGCTTGTGTGGGTAATACACCTTGGGGTCAGAAGAGACAGGCATTTGAATTCATTTCGAAAGTCCATTGGCTTAGCTCTGAATGATCATCTGTGCCTACCTGGCTCATTCCCAAAGCTTCTCTGACAGCAAACAAATGCCCAGCTCATGTTTATCTCAACAAACACCAAACGTACGTCTGTGGCTGTTTGTCTATCTGCATGGTTGGTGTATTCTCAAATTACACATACGGAAGCCGTGCATCAAGTCCTTCCATTTAAAACCTACAGATTCTTCCTGTGCTTTTTATTCTCCTCTACCTATTAGCCCAGTGCCTGGACTGTGGCATCCATTGCATGAATCTTTCTTGAAGAAACACACAAAGCTGCTGTCCTAGGGGCTGAGATTTTTCATATCTACCTAACAGATGTACTCTTTAGAGGAATTGTAATATCAATGCCTTTACAAAGAGAAATGAAACTGTTTGATCTGGGATTGTTTATCTCATCTGTCTCTAATAAAATACTGGACTATTTTAAAGGAAAGTGGCCTGGAGGAAGAAGGAGAGAATATTTTCCTCTGAGCACAAGGCACGCCTCATTCTGAATATACGTAGGCCAGGGCTTCCGGACTTTCATTTATCTTTACTTAAATTCAAGTGTGCGACTGGAAGCGAAAGGTCACTTTATTTACCAAAACCAAAATGTCAACAAATAAGCATTCGCTCTCCTGCCTCTTCAAATCAGCATGCACCAAACATTACACAATGCTCCAAAACCTTTTCCACAGTAATAGTAACTGAAAGCTTTAATCCACACGAAGTACGGTAATTCCTGCTCCGCTTAGTCCACGGAACAGGAATATGTTTATAAGGATAATGGGTGACGAATCAAAACCCTGTGTTCTGAATAAACCTTTCGCAAGTCTTACTAAGCAGGAATCTGTGGGAATAACTGTAGTCATTCTGGACAATCTGGCCTTGGAAATTAGACATGTGGGTTCTGAAGGCACCAGAACTATAAAATACTTGTGTAACTGTACACAGACTACTTTGATGCCCTGGTCCTCAGATTTACTCACCTTCAGATGATTCCAGTAACATAGAGGATCCTGGATATGGTGGGATTTGGGTACCCTATGAAAGCTAAGTATAAATTGCAATTGCTAACTGAATTTGATATTGATGATGGTGTGCTTATGATAACTGCGAGTGTAATCTCTTTCTCCATGGAGGTTTCTGTGCTCCTGCGACTGTACACACACACTGTGGGACATCAGTGCAGTCTGCCATTCTGGAGCAGCATTTGGAAGCCTGTGCTTGCTCCTCTAAGCAAGACAGGAGGCTGAATGCTGCCCTGGATAATGGGGAGCTGGGACAACTCCAGCTGTTACAGACACAGTCTGTGTTTGACACTGAGAGATCAGTGGAAATTATATTGGCATGAGATCAGGGTTGTACTAGAAAGCAAGGAAGCTTGTGGGCCACGTAGGAGGTACGCTGGACCCTGGGGTCCAGGAGGAAATCTTCCAGGGGAAAAGACTGGCTAATGTAGTGATGTTTGCTGATGCTGTAGAAGTCAGGATAACACTCTGAAAGTCTGGCAGGGTGTGGGGGCTCACACCTGTAATCCTAGCATTCTGGGAGGTTGAAGCGGGTGGATTGACTGAGCTCAGGAGTTCAAGACCAGCCTGAGCAACAGTGAGACCTGCAACTCTAAAAATAGCTTGGGTTTGTGGCAGCGTCTATAGGCCCAGCTACATGGGAGGCTGAGGCAAGCAGATCACTTGAATGCAAGAGTTTGAGGTTGCTGTGAGCTATGACACCATGGGACTCTTTTAAAGTGAACAAAGTAAGACTTTGTCTCACAAAAAAAAACTTCTGAATGTTTGATAAGTTAAGGGGTCAAGTGTGACCTCCATTTCTCTGGCTTTTATGAAAGGTAGGAACTAAATTTTTTCTATTATGTAACTCTTTGAAAAGCATTGTTCTTTTGGTTTGTTTGTTTTTATTTTTATTTTGAGACAGAGTCTCACTGTGTTGCCCTGGGTAGAGTGCCGTGGCATCACAGATCACAGCAACCTCAAACTCTTGGGCTTAAGTGATTCTCTTGCCTCAGCCTCCCAGGCAGCTGGGACTATAGGTGCCCACCACAACGCCGGGCCATTTTTTTGTTATAGTCGTCATTGTTGTTTAGCGGGCCTGGGCCAGGTTTAAACCCATGAGTCCCAGTGTATGTGGCCATCGCCCTAACTGCTGAGCTACGGGCACCAAGCCTGAAAGTGTTCTTAAACCCCTTCTATTCTGAGAGGGGAAATGAGCATTAAATTTCCCTTTTTATGAAAACTAGAATTGGTGCCCTTCACTCCATATATAATATAAATAGAGTATTAATGAAACAATCGGAACGATAGCAGCATCATTAAAGAAGACAAGCTAAATCCTATGTAAACAAACAAAAAAACTTCGCTAGAAAATATGAGATTTTCTCTCAAAAAGAAAAGGAAAAAGCAGGTTGAGAAAACAGATTCCAGAAGAGCCTCGGCTGCCGAGCCTTGAGGACAAGGTCAAAATGCCTACAGAGTGGGAAAATGACTCTGCAAACAGCACAGGTGGTCGGTCGGAGCCACAGGAGGAGAATGGACATGATGCTCAGGCCTGTTTTCCTCAATTGCTTGCTGTGCTCCACTAATATTACACAAAAATTAACTGGCTGGGAAAGTTCACATTTGAACTAATATGACTGCTAACATCATCTCCCCATTCATCAAGCACATGGGAGCTGTATTCACATTGCAAAGACTCACAGTGTAGCAGAAAAGATTGTTGAGACGTTATTTAAAATGCAGTGACAGATTCTGGGGAGTTCTGCTCTGGGATACATCATCTTGTTTTCCACAGTTCCGGGCACATTACACAACCTCATTAAACATTTGCTAACTACGAGTCCCCTGAATCCCTCTACATTCCAAGAGTCCCCAGCGGTATCAGGCAGAGTCAACTGGTCTCACTGTGCACGGTTCTCCTGTCCCCTGCCATCGGTGTGTCCATCCTTTGGACTCACTCACTTTTTGCTTCTTTGTTAGGAAAGGGTGCAACTCATCTGATCTTAAAAGTGTATTTTAATTGGAAGCTGGAGATTAACTTCCTTTTCTCAATTGAACTATTTTATTTTTATTTTAGTTTTGAGACAGAGTCTCACTTCGTCAAATCATAGCCCACAGCAACCTCAAACTCTTGGGCTCAAGCAGTTCTCTGGCCTGGGCCTTCCGAGTAGCTGGGACTACAGGCGCCCATCACAACGCCTCACTATTTTTTTAGAGACAAGGTCTCACTCTGGTTCAGGCTGGTCTTGAGCTCATGAGCTCAGGTAGTCCACCCACCTCCACCTTCCAAAGTGCAAAGATTACAGGCATGAGCCACCATGCCCGGCCATGAACACTGTTTTAAACATGCTATGTTGTTGAGTCTTAAAAGACAAACCTGGGCTAAGTTTTTGGCATGTTCAATTAAAGGGAAGGAAAATGTTGATACTCATGAAGGTAAGATACTTAAGACGCTCAGTTCATAGTTGTTAGAGTTAGAACATAAATCCCAGAGTGTCTGTGTCTGACATTTATAAACCTTTCCTCCATGTGGGAGAGTGTTAACTAATAGTAATAAAAATCTTATTCACATCCATGTCTACTTTGTGTCTTAGGGAACTCAAAGTCATACACTAAAGTAACAAAGGTCTGAATCAGATTTTAATAATCATCTCCAGGCTGGCAAAGAGAAATGGTGTTCTTAAAATACTTTCTTGTTTCTTAAATTTCATGCCCACGGTTCCACTTCGCACAGTCTCTGAGAAGTAGCTGTGTAGAGCCTCCCGTTCAATGCACTCTCTTACCAGGCAATCCTTGGCCCAGCTGATAAACAAAGATGGTGAATTCTCTTACAGAAACAGAAATGGCTTATCTCAGTTTTTAAGAGCTGTAAGAAAAAGCAAAGAGCTTATGGATTTCTGCACAGTTTGGGTAGTTTTGATCAATATTCTGGAGATTTACATAGTAAATGTTTTCAGTCACAGAGCATATATTGAAAAAGGTTAAGTTATTGCTTAGTATAGTATAACTCTTTTATTCTTATTTCTTTTATATTGTTTGGGATTCATTCAGGGTACAAAAAATTAGGATACACTGATTGCATTTGTTATATAAAGTCTCTGTTATAGTTGTGTCCTGCCCCCAGAATGTGTATCACACACCATAAGCCCTAACCCCCTCACCCTTCCCCTCTCCCTGCTCCCTCCTTGCCCAACTCCCCACCTTGTATTAAATCATCTACTGCCTTCATATTAGAATTGAGTACATTGGATTCTTGCTTCTCCATTTTTGTAATGCTTTACTGAGAAGAATTTGTCCCACCTCCATCCAAGTTAATACAAGATGTTAAGTCTGCAGCTTTTTAATAGCCGTGTAGTATTCCATGGTATATGTATATATATCACAGCCTGTTAATCCATTCCTGGGTTGGTGGGCATTTAGATTGTTTCCACATTTTAGTGATTATAAATTGAGCTGCTCTTAGTCCAAATGTCTTTATGATAAAAAGATTTTTTTTCTTCTGGTAGAAGCCTAGGAATAGGATTGCAATATCAAATGGGAGGTCTAATTTGAGTTCTTTGAGTATTCTCCATACTTCCTTCCAAAAAAGTTGCATTAGTTTGCAGTCCCACCAGCCGCCCACATCACAAGGTTTCAAGGCTGCAGGGGCTGGTGTGGATATGAAGAGAACAGAACACTTTTACACTGCAGTAAAACTCAATCCATGAATAATTTGGGGGAAAAAAATACCATCATTTCTCTTGCAAGCAAACGAAAAATACCTCCTCCAGGTAGTGTGTTATGAACTAAGTGTTTGTGTCACCCCAGACTCATTTGTTGTAATCCTGAACGCCAAGGTGATGGCAGGGGGAGATGAATCTCTTGGAGAAGATTAGGTCCCAAAGGAGGAAGCCTCAGAGGTCAGATTAGTGTCCTAACATCAGCTGGAGTGAACTCCGTCTCCTCTTCCAACTTGGGAGGACACAGGCAAAGCACAACCATCTCTGAATCAAAAAGTGGGCCTTCCCTAGACAACCAAGCCACCATCGACTTGATCTTAAACTCTCCAACCTCCAGAATTGTAAGAGGTAAATTTGTGTAGTTTACAAGCCACCTAGTATAATAGTATTTTGTTAAGCCACGGAGGCTGTAAGTTCTGTCAAGCTTGTTGACAAAACAGGTGTGTTTCTAGTACATAGTTAGTGAAGATCTGACCCTGTTTCCTTGACACCTCAGTTACTTGTTTATAGTGATAATTGATTTTTCTTTAATTCAGTCACTTATTTGACTTAGCAATAAAACACAAAACACCATGTAGGTTCCTATTCTCACTGATCATATATTCTGGTGGTGTACCAATAAAAAAGCTAATTTGAGCAATTCTGTTTTATGAAACGGATAAAAACTCAAGCATCTTCTCAGGTAGAAAATTTAGAATCCATTATCACACAACCTGAAAGTGAAGTGATTTCCCTGGCTATATATCAATACTTTAAAAAATATTATACACAGTCAGGCTCGCACCTCTAGCACACTGGTTACGGCACCGACCATATACACCCAGGCTGGAGGGTTGGAACCTCCTTGCAGCTAAACAACTATGACAACTGCAACAGAAAATAGCCGGGTATTGTGGTGAGCTCCTGTAGTCCCAGCTATTTGGGGAGGCTAAGGCAAGAGACTCACTTTGAGCCCAAGAGTTTGAGGTTGCTGTGAGTTGTGACGCCATAGCACTCTACCAAGGGCAACAAAGTGAGACTCTGTCTAAAAAAAAAAAAAA
>NW_003852464.1:9378528-9379877 GCF_000181295.1 Otolemur garnettii
CAAGATGAACAGGCCAAATGAAGATAGAAAGAGATGCTCAGTAGCCACTACTATTTCGGCCACCACTTAATTGAGTGTCAACCACCCAACAGGCACCAGGCATGTGAGTGAGCAACCCATCCTGGCTGCACCAGCTGTTGCCAAATGGGACAGACATGAGCTCTCATGGAGTCCAGTCCAAATTACAGAGAAAAACAAAGTTACCCAGATAAATGGCAGTTTGCTATGCAGGCTTATCGACCGAAACGTAGATCCAAATAAAGACACAGCACCATGTAACATGTCACGGGAACTCAGTCTACCCTAGTTAACTAGTGGAACAGTTAGAGATTTGCCTGTTGACTATGGAATGTGCCGTAGGCGCAGACACACACTCACATACCCACCAATAACCGAGATATCAGGAATATTTCTGGTTTTTCTCTGAGCAGCAGTCTTTCATAATAGTTGAAAAGTAGGAAATAGTTGAGAAGTAGGCAATGCATTTTGGCCGGCAAGTCATTGCTTAGCCAAATTCAAACTTTCAACCTACTATCACTTTTCTCTTTTTTAAGAAGTCGATTTTGCTAAGGTTTATTTTATTAAATTTACTATTTTATTGAACAGTAAAAAATTTTAATTGTATGTATTTTGGGGAGTATGAAGTAGTGCTGTGATGTATGTGTAGAATGCGGGATAATGGATGCAAGATAACTAATATAGAGAGATATATATATCTTCAAATACTTATCATTTATTCCTCTTGTCTAAGCAAATGATTTACTCTTTGCATAACAGCACCCCTCCCTTCCTCTCATCCCAGCCACTGGTTATCACCACTCTAGACTTTGCCTGTGTGAGATCAATTGTGTTAGATTCCGCGTGTAAGTGAGAACATGTGATACAGTCTTTCCAGGCCTGGCTTATTTCACTTAGCACAATGTCCTTCAGTTTCTTCTACACTGTTGCTAATGACAGCATTTTCTCTTTCTGAAGGCTGAATGGATACCACTCCGGTGGGTGTATATATATATATATATATATATGCCCACTTTTTCTGTATCATGTTCATCTCCTAACGGACACTTCAGCTGGTGCCGTAACTTGGTCACTGTGCGTGACACTGCAGTGGACATGAGAATGTACATATTGCACTGTCAACACACTGAGTTCAACTCCTTTGACTCTCTACCCAGAAATGGGGTTGCTGGATCATAGGGCAATTCTTCTTTTAGGCTTTTGAGGAAGCTCCATAGCGTTTTGCAGAATGGTTATACTAATACCTATGTCAGTGCACAAGTGCTCCGCAGCCTTGCCAGCACTTACTTTTCATCTTTTCAGCAATGGCCATCCTGACAGGTGTGGGTGAT
>NW_003852464.1:9380297-9384656 GCF_000181295.1 Otolemur garnettii
GGGCTTACGTACATTTAAGTCTTTAATTGATTTTGACTGAATTTTTGTATGCTGATTGAGATGGGCTGTAATATCATTCTTTTCCATGGCATATCCAGTTTTTCAATACCCTTTATAGAAGAGACTGTCCTTCCGTTATGCATTCTTGGCCCCTTTGCTATAAATCAACTGATATTAATGTGTGGGATCATTATGGGGTCTCTATTTCATTTCTCTGGTCTATGTGTCTATTTTTATACCAACTGGCATTTTTCATTTTTTTGTTTCTATTATCCATAAAGACAGTTTTACTCTATGGATTAAAAACTGGGTCATAAATATGGAAAATTCAGTCATTCACTCACTTCAGTTCATACCCTTTGTCCTATAATTTGCTGCAGGGAGAGTAGGACTGAAGACCCCACTCTGGGCAAGAGAAAACACCTGGAGAAAAGGGAGCAAAGCAGAGAAGTAAGCTGAGCAAGGCAGAATAAAAGCAGTTTAGCTAGCTTAGTTGTAAGCTAGCAGGTAAGTTATTTGTCTGGATAGTTTCTGCTTTTACTAGAAGCCTAGCCTGTGAGGAACACAGCTTGCAAACCCCCCTGCTGGGTCTGTAACCTCTCTGAAGAATGATGGCTGAAGAGCAGAAGCTGCATGCAAGGCCTGGGAAGGAGCTTTAACCAGGCCGTCCCCAGCCCAGTCAACAGTCAGAGCAAATAGCCACTGTGGGGATTTATATTATGGCCAGAGCAGAGACCAAGGGAACAGCTCAGAGCCCTGAAATAGGGCAGGAGAGCTTGTACCCTCATGATGGAGGGAAACACCTTCACGTGGAGATAAGAAGAAAACGCTTCTTTTCCACCCACTCTTCAGAGGAGCCTGACGCTGTCGGGGCGTCTGCTCCACAGAGAACTAAAGGGGATTAACCTCCCCCGAGGAATCTGTGTGCTGACCACAGACGGGAGGCCGCTCCCACACAAGGCTCAGGTTAACTTCCCCCGAGGAATCTGTGTGCTGACCACAGACGGGAGGCCGCTCCCACACAAGGCTCAGATTCTGGATTTCTCAAGGCTGCCCTGATTATAACAGATGAGTATTTATCAAATAGTAACTCTCCTTAGAGTTAATGATTACAGATAGAGTAAGAACACGCTTACTCAGAGAAACTGCAGACGTCTTTGTTCCCTTCTCAGCTTACCCTCTAGGCTCAGTGAGGTAACAGCCTTCCATAAAAGCTGAGTGAAACAAGCACTCAGGGCCACTCGCTGGAGCCCCACCAGCTAGCGGTGGTCCCCTGTGTTCCCACCCTTGAAAACTCTATTCTGCGTGGCCTGTCTCTTTATCTCTCGCTGCTTTTAGCTTTATTTTTCTTCAGTGGATCCCCGCCAGTTCCACAGGTTTTAAAGCACCCTGTCCCCGGGCTGGGACCCTGGAATTTGCCAGTGTCACCTTACTGTGGGCAGCAAGACCCACCGCACCTCTTAAATCAAAACCCCACCAGGGGACTCCTCGTCTGTAAGAGGTAGCAAAATTGAAGTCACGAAGAAGCTTTAAAAATCTTTGGGTATTGTGCTTATTCTCTGTGCCTTTGTCATTTCCATAAAAATCATGCTTAGAATCGCTTTTGGAGGTTGAGAGATGATAGCAGAGCTGAAAGTACCAGCAGCAGAGACGCCCCGAGCAAAGGTTGACTGAATTTGTCCGTCAGCCTCAAACACGGGACTGAGGGTGGCAAAAGTGAAAACACACACAGTCAAAGGCCTGCGAATCACTTGCTCCCAGACTCATGAGGGGCTTAAAATGTTTTATATAAATTTGTTGCTTTCTGGTATGGTTATTAAGAGATATTGATACAATAAATGTAGTATGATGTATTACTTTTTAATGAATAATTTTAATATTACTTTGGGGAAGGAAGTTATACAGGTGTAAAAATGGAATTATTACTTGAGCAATAATTCAGCAATGCCTTTTTGGTATTTGTCATAGTATTTCAGACACCGCAAAACACCCACCACTATTCTCTGACAATAATGTCAAAGAAGGAAGAGCACAGTCAAGGATACAGGGTGTGGAACATTCCAGAATAAGGCACAATTTAACAGAATACAAAGTAAGGGGTAGACTGTGGATAGTTCTGGGGATAAAATGAATGGTCCAATGAGATTTGAGGTCTTCCACAGGCATGAAAGTCTATGAGACTTAGGTCTGATGTTGTGTAATAGACTTAAATTTTAGAATAGTTTTAGATTTATTGCAAAACAGAGCAGAAAGTGCAGAGCTCCCCTATTCTCCTTTCCCCACACGTGAACAACCTTCCCCTCACCAACTCGGTGCACCACAAAGGTACATTTACTAGAATTAAGGAACCTACTTTGTTCATTATCACTCAAAGAAAGTAGCTTACATTAGGGCTCACCCTCGACATTGTGTGTATACTATGGGTTTTTAAAAAAATGTACGATGACTTGTACCACAGTTGTAGTTTCATAGAGAGAAGTTTCACGGCTCTAAGAAACCTCTGTGCTCTGGCTCCACACCCTTCCTTCTCGATGACCCTCAAAACCCACTAATCTTTTTAGTCCACAGAGTTGTCTTTTGCAGCTTATCACATAGTTGAAATCACATTTTTAGACTGGTTTCTGTTACTTAGTAATGTGTATTTATGTTTCCTCCCAGTTTAGTCAAGGCTTGATCGCTTATTTCTTTTTAGCCCTGAATAACATTCCATTGTCTGGATGGACCACACCTCATTGATCCATTGACCTACTGAAGTATATCTCATTTGCTTACAAGTTTCAGAAATTATGCATACAATATCTTTTTGTCATTGTTGTTGTTGCAGTTTGGCCAGAGCTGGGTTTGAACCTGCCACCCTTGGTATATGGGGCCACTGCCCTTCTCACTGAGCCATAGGCATCACCCCATGCATACAATTTCTATAAACATCAGAGTGCAGGTTTTTATGTAGATGTGATTTTTTAGCTCATTTGGTTAAATGCCAATGAGCAAGATTGCTGGATCCTGTGATAAGATTATGTATAGTTTTGTAAGAAACTTGCAAACTGTCTCCCAAAGGAGCTGTATCATTTTGCATTCCCACTAGCAGTGAATGCTTCTGGTGCTTCATACCCTCCTCCAACATGTGCTGCTGTCAAGTGTTTTGATTTTCCTCTTCCTGAATACATATGAAGTGGAACATTGTTTTCATAGGCTCATTTGCCATCAGTATGTCTTTTCTGAAGAGGTGTCCATTTAAATCATCTGTCCATTTTTAATTGGATTTTTAGTATTCTCATTGTTGAATTTTAATAGTTCTTGGTATACTAGTGTCATGGCCCCTGAACTGGCATCTTTTGTAAATATTTTCTCCCACTCTGTAGCTTTTCTGTTCATTCCCGTGACAGAGTCTTTCATGGAGCAGAAATTTTTAATTTTCTTGAAGTCCAGCATATCAATAAGGTCTGTAAGGATAGGGCTTTTGGTGGTGGGACTATATATATTTGAATCAGAGTTTTTCAGTAAAGAATTAAATTGAAAGCTGAAACAATATGTTTTAAATGTTTGTCATAAAGTGATCATCTATAGGGCAAAAAGATAACTAAGGAAGATTCAAAACGTAATAATCCTGATTACAACAGATGAGTATTTATCAAATAGTAAGTTTCTCAAGTTATCTAAGATACTTCCATTTAATATTTTATGTAATTCTCAGCACAGTCATATGTGGATAATCCTAAAACACACCAGTTGTGTTACCAACCAGGAAGGTGGAAGCTCAGTGAGATTAGACAGCATCTCCAAGGTCATAGAGTTGGTTAGGGTTAAAGCCAGCATTCAAACAAGGGAAAGTCCAGGGTTAAACACAACAAAAATTCTATCACACTCTAAGATATTTATTTATTTCAGTACCACAAGAAAGTTTCTAGAGAACAAGGAACAGATATTCAGGCTCCCCAAATGTGTATATGGTCATAAATGCAGCAGGCAAGGGTTCTAGTGATTGAGGAAATGAAAATGAGGCCAATGCACTTTTCATTTTCTGGCATAGAGCCCAAGATATTGGCGCCTGCCTGTGTCGTATCTTCTTATCATTTAATTATTATCAGGTTTGAGTAATCATTAATTATGCACCATCAATTATGCTTACATTATCGTCCAAAATAGGTACACTATCTGGTTGATTTGACTAAAATAACCCCCTTGTTTAATTGTCCATTTGCATAGATTCACAGGCTCTGAAATACAGCACGGTGATTCATTAGGTGCTGGAAACAGCAGCAACAACCTGAACAATGGGAGGCCCCGTCGCACAGATTATTGCTATTTTCATCCAGAAAGAGATTCCATTAGAACTGATTTTCCTTAGTCTGAAATTGC
>NW_003852464.1:9385005-9390061 GCF_000181295.1 Otolemur garnettii
GTATTCTAAGTGCCCACTATGCACAGGGCATCCTTAGAAATTATAGTACTTAGAAATTATGAGTACTTGTCCATGTTTAAGACAACACTATGAAATTTATGGTGCCTCATATTTTTGGAAGTCACAGATTTGAGAAGTGATCGAGCTGCAATAGATTCTAAATTCAATAGACTCAAATGTCTTCTGTTTATACCTCGAGTACCTCTGGATATTTATTTAGCTATCACTTATAGAAGGGCTTCATTATTGGTATTGTTATCGGTATTTAATAAAGATATATTTTAAAAAGATGTATTAAGGCATATTCTTCTATTTCAAGTGGGGCCCTGTTGCTTGGGCCACTACCAATGTTGTTCTTATTCGAAGCATGATTCCATGATTACAAAATATATTTTCTGGATTTCTTTTTTTTTAATTTAATATAATTTTTAATTGCCAAATCATAATTGTATATGTCTAGGATCAAAAAATGTGATGTCTGCATGCTCTGCTGCTAGATACCTGCATGGCTGGACCCCTCCTGACAGTATTCACATATCTGCTTGAAGGTGGTCTTAGGAAAGGAGCCTGGGTTCTACCCTACTGAATGTAGCAGACCCTCTTTTCGCTCTGACACTGTCTCTATTTCTACCTCCTTATCTTATCCATCTGACATTGTCTGTGTCTATATTTCTAAGCTTGTACATTGTTCACATCCTGTCCATAAGAGGAGACCTTTCTGAGAGCAAGATTTTCACCCTCATGTATCAGCAATGCCTTGCAAATATAGATGCTCATGAAGTATTTGTGAAATAAAATATGGGCTAATGGCATCTTTTTCTTCCACTTAGAACTACTCATTTTCTGATTAATAGATAACTGAGATGTTTTCCTAATTTATATTTGAATCAACTTTTTTATACACCTATCTAGATACTGACTTCCAGTTACAAAATTATAACATGTTAATTATTTATTTTCAAGATAAATAGCTTTATTTTGTAACAAATGTGTAATAAGAGATAAACTAGCATTTAAGGGTAATTGCTATGACAAAACCACTGGTCTAGATATTTTAAAATATTATAAATGTTCATTCTTATAAAAAACACACAAAGTAGATTTATTGTATCATTTTTATAGATTAAAAAAAAACTGCGGGTTCAAGAGGTGAATCACTGATTTAAGATATACAGCCTGGGTTACCCTGTTAAATGCTTAATAATAGCCATGGGGGCAGCAAAAGGCTTGATTTGTGGCATTTTCCTGTTTCCCTGGTGTTGATACTCATCATGGCCAATGTCAGGCTAGAAATGTGACGACTGAACACAGAAATAGAGATACCAAAGTCAGCTCCTCTGAGCCAGCCTCTATTGCTGAAACTTGGCAAAGACAGAGTGTTACCAAGTCTGTTTGATTCCACGTTCTCAGCCACTATGCCGGATTTATCGAAAGAGGTGGACTGAGCAGTTTAGATTTATTTTGAAATATGGCTAAAAGTATAGATTATTTTGTCATTGAAATTATCTGTGCTAAAATATACTCCACAAAGAAGTAACTCTAAAAAAAACAAAAAACAAACAAAATAAAAGAAGTAACTCTAGTTACTGAGTTGACTATGTGACTAGCCTAGGCCTCTATTCCCAGTCCTTGCTCAACTGACAAAGATCCCATTTCTTAATTCAGAATCTGTTTCTTTCTCTCTGTAACAAATTAGTTGATGCCAAAGTTTTGTCTTTCATTAGAACTCACTTAATGCCTAATGTATTCTTATTTTCTAGCCAACATTGATGATGGATCATATCTATTCCTCAATTAATGGCTTTAAAGCAAGAACTCAATGCTCACTTTGGAACTTCAGTTTTGTCTGTTTCTCTTCACGTAGCAACAAACATCCAAAAACTATCAAAGCGGAGGAGGTTCAGTTCTAGAGTCATGATGACATCGTCAGCATGGGGGGAATCCTGGAGTAGTATTCTGCCTCATGGTTAAAATTAGCAGTTCTGAGTAAACATACTGATTATAATGATGAAAAATTATATTTCATGAAATATAACATTCATATATATTTTTTGAGACTGAGCCTCAAGCTGTCCCCCTGTGTAGAGCGCTGTGGTATCACAGCTCACAGCAACCTCCAACTCATGGGCTCAAGCTTGTCTCTTGCCTCAACCTCCCAAGTAGCTGGGACCACAGACGCCCACCACAACACCTGGCTATTTTTTGGTTGCAGCCATCATTGTTGTTTGGCAGGCCTGGGCTGAAAGTGAACCTGCCACCTTAGGTGTATATGGCTGGTGCCTTAGCCACTTGAGCCACAGGTGCTGAGCCAATATTCATATTTTAATAATGAAATGACAATTACAAAACATTGAGGTGACATGGGGGCACATAAATGTAATGAGTCTCTAGTTAACTGATTGTGTTAATAAGAAGATGTAAGATTTCCAAGTGAAATAACAAACAGGTGCCTGCATTAAAAATGAAATAGGTTTCTTTGCCTACCAACAATATTAATGTCAGTCCTTGCTCACATATGACTGCGTCATGGTTAACATAAGGTCTCACGAACTGTGAAGTAATATTTCTAATACTTTGGGTCATAGTTGCATATTAATTAGGGTTGTAACTAATTAATAGTTGCATATTAATTAGGGTTGTAACATGTTGTAACTTCAACTATGAAAGCAGCCTTGTTTTAAAACACAATAGATTTCTTTCTCAAGTATGTCCTTCGTTTTTTTGGAAATGATACAATTTCCAAATTTCAAATATTTAAACTAACATAACAAAATCTCTATGTGAGTTCTGTTTTAGCATCAAAAGTAGTCACACCCTGCTGTATTCTAGCTGAGTTTACTTCTTGATTATGAGCATTTAAAGATAATAGAATAAGAAATGAAGGGGAGATTAGGTTTATAACACCTTCAAAAATATTTGAATAGTAATGTGTTTTAAATATTTTAATAGATGTGAATTACCCCTACATAGTCTAAAACAGTGTAATTGCATATAAAATCCTTGTTCTTATTTTAAATGCATCCAGGGAAAAGCAATTCAAACAAAAAATGATATTCCCAAGAGAAAAATCACAGAATTATAAGGTTCTTATGCCCCTACTTACTATGCAGACTTAATAAGCAACAGGCTTTTATGAGAATGAAACATTATTGTTATTCATTTCAACCATTTGGGCTTAAAGGACTGTCGGTTTTAAAAAGTACACTGCTGAGTTTGCACTCCCTTCTGAAACGGCTTATACTTTCGTTAAAATGTGTTTGGTTTTTCTTACCACGAGAAATAATTGTATTCTGAAATAAATATTGTAGTTTGCTCAGTAAGGTTACGAAGCCGCCAACACTTGTTAACACACAGCACATTAAATATACATTTGTCTATTATCTCAGAAGCAGTAAACAGCAACTGAATGTTGCAACATTATGTATAACATATGGTAACTCGGAAGGATGATGGAAAGAAATTATCATTAGGCCAAATATTTTTTATTAATACTACGGACTTGCTAATGTTTTAAAAATTATTTGAGGTTAAAGACGTAATATGTCCTGTGATTGAGATACAACTTGTCAGGGCAATGTCATTTTATACAGTGTTGAAATTCTACTCATCATGTGAGGCCCAGGCTGAATCATATCTCTGCCAGAAACATTTATCTTATTAAATTCATAGGATACAAAGTTTGGAATAAACCTTAGAACTCATCATATCATATTTCTAGACCAAATTTCTCAAATGCTTTCACATCAAACTTGCACATCTCAAAATCACCCATAAAATCATACTCTTAACAAGGATAAAGCCCAGAAATCTGAATTTAAATTGACACTCCAAGTGATGTTATGCCTTATCAAATTGTCAAATGACTAGTCTAGCAGGGCTTGAAATCCTTCTTTGACAACTTTTCTAATGACTGAATATTTTTGGAGGAAAAAAATGCTGCTATCCTACACTCAAGCACTACTCATGATCTGGGCGTTTCTGTTACAAGTATGAATGTGTTTCATGTTTGTTCTACATCTGTTGGTTTTGAACATTTATTTCAGCTTTCTGAAACCCTACTAAAATCTTCAGATCTTTCAAATATATTTTAATAAATTATGTAGTGAAAGTTAGGTAGGTTTTTGCATTATATGTTTAAGTAGACACCTATATGAATTTATCAGAATGTAGTTTCAGGCTTCCTAACTCACACAGAGACTAATTAATATTCTCATTATAAACTTTGATTGGGGTATATTATCCTTAACGTATAGTGTCCAGAATCAAATGTGATCTTTCTGATGATAGAATGTTTCCTACGGATGGAAGAACATTGCAGTAGAATATCTAGTGAAGGAAGAAAGGAGGAAGGAAGGGAAGGAAGGAAAGAAGGAAGGAAGGAAGGGAGGGAGGGAGGGAGGGAGGAAGGAAGGAACTTTAAAAGGAAATTAACATTTGTGGAAAACTGCTGGTGTGATGCATTGCTCAAGTTTTTAGTAATCATTGTATATAAACCTACACTAACTATATAAGGCAGAGAATTTATTTTTGAATTTATTTTAATGCTTTCCCAATATTATATCCTATAATGTGGTTGTTCTACTACCTGTAGGTTTAACAATACACGTTGTATTGACCTCAAAGATGTCAAATTACATATTCATACCTAATCCCACATCAAAACATGAACAAGGTATCTTTAGGTGTATAAGCAAATGAAATTGTATGATACATAAGCAAAAAAACAGCAATACTATGATCGCCAATTTTATTATCACGATACTTATTCATTTAATGATCAAGATGAGCCAATTATTGTTGTAAGGAATTCCCATCTGTTATTATTTAACCCTCAGTATAACAAATACGGTAGATAATGTTGTAAACTGTAATTTAAGCAGACACATGTAAGGACAAGATGTAAAAACCTTTCAGAGATAAAAATGCGTCATATACAAAAAAGGAAAACCAGAAGGTCATCGGGATGCTTAGCAGCAACATTGGAAATGAAACACAGCTTTCTTATTTGATTGAAAATATGGCAGGAATAATAACAGTTCTGGGGATGTTTTTGAGG
>NW_003852464.1:9390541-9391534 GCF_000181295.1 Otolemur garnettii
GGTATAAATAATCTGTCCTCGTCACAATGTAGTCAGTAATATTGATACAGATTGTCTCCAATTTATGATAGAATGTATTTAGAAAAAGGAGATGGGATTGTGTCTGTGTGTACAAATGCCGATGTATCAATAAGGTTTGTTGTAAAATAAGAAAATTCATCTTCTGTAAGAAAAAATGTACAACTAGTTTTCTAACAGAAAATATATAGGAAAGTACATTTTTTAAAGCGTGTTTTTTTCTTTCAGTTTTCATGTCCAACACATAAAGAACTTACATGTCAATACTCACATATTTACATTAAGAAAAGTTGAATGAACTGAAAACTAAAGACTTTTATAAAATGTATGAGGGGATTGAGGTCCCAGGGAAAACCGTCCACCTGAAATTTGAATAGAACAGGGTTTAACCCGGAGAATCGGAGCTGACTGCGTCCACCAGAGCAGAGACACTGGAACCATAAATGAATAGGACACTTAACTTGTAATTTTGACAAATTGCTGGAGCCTGAGAGTGAACTAGTTTGAATGTAACAGGTTCCCAGTGGCTTTTTTATTGGGTTGGGGGAGCACATTTTCAAACATTTTGCCCCCAGGACCCACACTAGTGCCAATGGGAAGGGATCAAGACACATAGTCTCAAGGCTCTGGAACGTGGAGGATAAAGAAATAACCACTGTGGAACATGCATAGAACATTTTACACATAAAATATCTTTCAGAAAAAGAAAACAAAAGGAACACTTTCTGAGTCATCCTATGAGATGTAGCATCATCACAACGCTGAAACTAAATAAAGGATTTCTACAAAAGGGTAAACTACAGAGTATTATTTCTTATAAATGTAGATGAAGAAATACTCCATATTAGTAAACAAAATTCAACATTCCAAAAAAAACTACAACACGATCAGTGGGACTTCATCAGGGGTGCAAGGTTGATTTCAACATTGAAAAAAAATGGTGTAATCCATTCTATGAATAGGCTAAGAGAAAAA
>NW_003852464.1:9391554-9391774 GCF_000181295.1 Otolemur garnettii
CAACATTGAAAAAAAATGGTGTAATCCATTCTATGAATAGGCTAAGAGAAAAAGTCATGTGATTATATCAATTAAAGCAGAAAAATAGTAGATAAACTACATCACTCATTCCTAATAAAAGCTCTCAATGAACTCAGAAGAGAGTGGATCTCCCTCAACTTGCAAAGGCACATGTTTAATAGTGAGAAACGATGGGATTTCTCACCAGGGATTTCTCACC
>NW_003852464.1:9392571-9396453 GCF_000181295.1 Otolemur garnettii
GATTTTTCCAACTTGATTGTATTTTATGCTACTTCCATCAAAATCACAGAAAGCTGTACCACAGACACCTGAAAACTTAGCAGAAAGTTTTTATTCAAAGGCAAAATACCGGCTCAGCGTCTGTAGCTCAGCAGCTAGGGTGCCAGCCACATACACTGAGACTGGCAAGTTCAAGCCCAGCCTGGGCCAGCTAAACAATGACAATTGCAGCAAAAAAAAGCTGGGCATTCTGGCGAGCACCTATAGTCCCAGCTACTTGGGAGGCTGGGGCAAGAGAATTGCTTAAGCCCAAGAGTTTGAGATTGCTGTGAGCTGCGACACCAGAGCACTCTACTGAGGGTGACATGATAAGACTCTGTCTCAAAAAAAAAAGTCAAAATACCTAGAATATTCAACACAATTCCAAAAAAGAGGAATGAAGTGGAGAATTTACAGAATCTGACTTCTAGAGTTCTAAAGCTACAAAAATGAAGACAACATGAAACTTCTGAAAGCAGACGGGCATAGCACGTAAATGAAAGACAAGAGAGAGATCCACACAGATACAGCCAACTAATCCTTCATGAAGAAGTAATGGCAATCCAATAGAGAAGTGAGGGTCTTTAACCCCATGTGTGACACTGATGTCGTAATTGTAGTGTGTGTGATGTACTAACATAGGATCCTAACAGGCAGGGCCCGGACACTGGATGCATAGGAACTCCGTGCCGTCTTCTCAATTTTTCTATAAACCTAAAAGTGTTCCAAAAATGCATTTTATTTTAAAAAATGTTCTTTCAAACAAAAATCCAAGTATAGGAAACAAAGAGTGCAAAGTTCTTGCTTCTCGGGAGCCGGAGTCAGGTGTTCAGAATAGCAGGGTGAGTACACAGATGATGGCTTTCCTTTAAACTCCCGGTGTTTTCAACTTGAATTTCTCTTTACATAAAGAAAGAGGAAGAGAAAAATGGGAAGAAAGAAGGACGGGAGGGATAAAGGAAGAAAAGGAGGAAGGGGAAAAAAGTGAAATGGGAGAAAGAAAATAAGAGAGGGAGGGAAGTGGAGTAGAGAGGGGAGGAATCAGGAAAGGGGCTGCAGCTAACTCGCCCCAAATTACCCAGACAGTGATAGGTAAAACCAGGAGCTGATCCTCTCAAATACCAAAGCCCACATTATTAATAATGTATAATCCCTTCTGTAAAGAAAGAACAAAATAGTGGCGGGGACAGCAGTGTCTCTGGCTCTGGGGCTAGAAGGGGAGAAACTTCCATTTCTCCTCCTTACAGCGAATTCATTCAAAATGCACTCATTGCCAGATGTTAGTGAATAACTCATCATGCTCTAAAAGGCAAGTTGGAATTGCCTAAGATCTTGCAGACGCTAAGTCAATTCTCCCTGCTTTGTAAATCTTCTTAAGAGTCACTTTAAATAACTTCTCTGTGTCATCATTGGACTTTGATGTGCAGGGCCCTGGATTCTGAGGTTTAACTTTATTCGTATTTATTTATTCATTTATTCATTTATTTGGGTTTAGCAGGCCCAGGCTGGGTTCAAACCCACCAGCCCCAGAGTGTGTGGCTGGCACCCTAACCACTGAATTACAGGCATGCAGCCAGAGGCTTAACTTTAGTTACATTCATTAGAATGGAGTAATCCCACCATCTGCACCAAAAGAACAATGTTTGAGAGGAAAATAACTTTCTTTCTAATCAGTTACCAGGACAGAATAACATATATATATGTGTGTGTGTGTGTGTGTGTGTGTGTGTGTGTGTGTGTGTATGCATGTATTCTTTTTATGAAAGCATATAATGTCATCATTTCTCAGTGGTTTTTTAATTCCCTATATAGCTAAAAGAAAGATAATGTGCTGAATTATTTATTTATTTTTCTCCTCTATTTTTGAAGCCAGTGGAGATGAGGTTAATTTTCTATGTAATCATTCTAAGACTGAGTTAGAGATTCCTCTTTTTCTTATTTCCTCCCATTGTAGTTTTAATTGGGAAAAGACTAAACCTTTTTCATGATTTCTGAGTGTCTAGACTGGAAACAATTCCGAAGAATAGTTCCAAAGCTTGGGACTGAACTGCTGGAGTTAGTTGCAGCGTGGTGGTTGTTCTAGACCCCAGCGTGGATTTTCACGGAGCCAGACAAGTGTCCTCTGCAGTTGGGATGGGGAAATACGTCTCTGCCATGAAGATTGTTGACACAGAAACGTGAACACCAACATCCATACCAGCATTGTATATGACAGCCTAAATATATAAACAACTCAAATGTTCATTAACAGATGATTGCATAAGTAAAACATGGTATACTTATATAATGAAACTAAAGAAAAAAAACCACTGGGATAACAAAACATCAATTTGCAATTTTCTGCATTATTTGAATAAAGATATGTATGCTAATATTATGACATACATGATAATATTATGAAAACGAAAATAATAATCATTCAAGTTTATACCTGCAACAATAATGATTTATGAAAACTGTAGAAAGATATCCTTCTTTTAACTTAGTTAATAATCACCCGTCTCTATTGCAGGTAGGTGACATAAAATCCCCTTCTTACCTTCCAAGTCCCTTCTCACATGTTAAAACAACACCCAGATTGTCCCATATAAGCAAAGTATTAATTAGGTACATTTTAAAAAAATTGTTCACACAGTAGCTATATATAATTATTTAGCCTATTGAAATTAAATTAATTTTCATGCACACTTGAGGGATTTTTATATTCTGTCATAGTAATCCACATCATATTTTATCAAATTATACATCATTACACGATATTGTAATATAATGGGGAAAGCACCTGTGATTTGGGTCCTTGGTATGTTCTCTGAGAATTAGCCAAATCATCTTAGATAATCAGCCTGATCTGTTAGTATTTCAATTTTTAAATTTTAATAATATCTGCTTATCGAATATTCCAGAGTTTTGTATTAGTGAAGAATAACATACAAGAATTTTTTGAAATTGCAAGATACCAACTATGTTTTAAGAGAAAACTTTGATAAACTCTTTGACTTTCAGGCCATCTCTTTATTACGAAAGATTAAACTTTTATGAATAATTATTTAAATTTAGTAAATTTAAAGATTTGTAGAGTCATTACAGGCCAATAAATTATTAACTTACATAGTAAAGGAAATTGAAAAGCTCCCCTTCAGAACTAAATAAAAATACTATTCTCTTAATTTATAAGAAAAACAACATTTTGACTGAGTGCTTTAAGTCCTGTAATCAGAAAAAAATTGATAAAGTTAATATTTAGAAGAGATACCACTTGAAACTTTTACAGCAAATAAATAAGAATGCCATTTGGATACTTAAAAACAAGTTATATATTTCAATATTTTGAATAATAATTTTATTTATTTATTTATTTATTGCAGTTTTTGGCTGGGGCTGGATTTGAATCCCTCACATCCGGCATATGGGCTGGCGCCCTACTCCTTTGAGTCACAGGTGCTGCCCAAATAATAATTTTAATATTTTTGTTTATATTATAATTTGTCTTAACATTTCTACTTAGGGTATTTGAAAACTTAAAGAATTTAACCTTAAGCATCATAAGCAAAAATTAATATGTTATATGGATCTCAGTGTGGAGAAGGTGCATTATATAATTTCAGTATCATGAGGGCCTACCTGCAGTAGCAATCTTACCATAATTCTGGAGCAAAATTGTTAGGTGTTAACTTTTTCCTGAGATGCTATGCTTTTCACCTGAGTGCTTGATTCTTTTCAGATCATGCAATTCTAAATTTATGAATATGTAAATGAGAGCTGGCTGGAGATGTGTCTTTGCTTAAAAAATGATAAATATATAATAACAAGGCAGTTTTACAAGTAATACCCAGGTTGATAATTTAAAATATTTAGAAAAACAAA
>NW_003852464.1:9397832-9405008 GCF_000181295.1 Otolemur garnettii
ATGTAAACTAAAATCTGAATTACAGTGGCTGTTTATTTCTCCTTCAAATAGGATGATCTTGCTCTCATTTTTATCTACACTTTGGAGAGTGTGAAATAGACCTTGGTTGCTTATTACAGTACCAACCTTCTCAGGACAGATGACAAAACTGAGTTCTGAAACAACTTGGTCAAGTTTCTCAGCTAATAGGGGTGAGCAAGGGACTTACACCTGGATCTTCTCCATCTAAAACAGATACTTGTAGAGAAGATGGTCTCCCCTTTGATAACCTCTGGTCCTCTATATGTATAAAAAATTCACTGGCTGAGAAAAGATCTTTTTGGAGTAGTTATTTCTTTGTGGAGTAGCACACTAGTTGAGCCCATAGGGTAAAATCTAAAGAAAGTGTTGTTATTTAGAGCAAATTAGCCCAGTCCTATGTTTTCATTTTTCTTCAGTTCATTTACACCATTGAAGCATCGATTCATGACCCCAAATAAACCTTTCAAAACTCTCACTTAAGGTTTAGGATATGCTTTTCATTACGATAGAATCACTCATTTTTATAGCCCCTTCGATAGTCAAAGGAACTGCTGGAGATTTACATCTTAAGATTTACATCTTAACTCTTTATCACCCATCACAGCTTTTGAAAGCAACTGGCTATTGTTGTAATCCAAATTACTTACGAATGAAAACTCACAGCAACTGTGTAAGAAAATATCCTGTACGAGGCCAAAACCTTTAAGTCTTAGTTGTATACAAAAAAAAAAAAAAATTAGGTGTTGTCAAATAAAGTTAAATTGACCTTAAAAAACATTTCAGGCAGTCATGTAGTGAATTATAACCCAGAAAACGATCTATATATATTTTCTTCTTTTTTACTGCAAAGATCAATAAAAATTGTCCATACACATGACGTGTGTGTGTTTATGCCTGTGTAGCAAATCTAATACTAGTTAAAACATGTATTTATGGTACTTATGCAGATTAAATTGAATTTAAAAATCAAGAAAGATTATAATCCGGATGTAAATGAGGCAGATGTGGACTACTAAGCCACTCCCTTCAATTCCATTATGGAAATCTTATTAAAATTACATTCCCCATGCCCTAAAAGCTGATAAAGAAAGTTGATTCTTTACTAAGAAAATTTCTTCAGCGTACATCATTTGTATAGTGCTCATGAATAAATAAACAAACAAAAGACAAATTATCCAAAGCCTTTCAATAAAAGCCTAATAAAGAAGAAACTGTCATCTAAAATGTAAAACTTCCCCCACCATAGATCTTTCAATTCTGAGGACCTGAGTCATTTGCATAAGAACTGAGATCAACCTCTAAAATAAAACCTATATACAAGTGCTTTAAAAAATACTAGGCCTGGCTGTGTCTTCAATCCCACGGTGTTGGCTAAAATCATAGAATGATTAAGTATTTCCAATTCTCAGTTGACTCTATGTTTTAAAATACTTGATTCATTAATAATTTTGTTATAACCTGAAACAGTCACATTCCCTGAGAGCTTAAGGAAATGAAATTTGTCTAAATAATATCTGCAGTGCCCTTTTCCTATCTGCATAACAGAAAGATAAACCATTTTGTTTCAAATTCTTGTTTTTTTATATAAAAGTGATTTCAGTATATCCCATATCATTCCACGGAATATTGATTCTATGCACTGTTCTCTGCCAGTTAAAACACTTTATAAAAGTCTTAGAGATGGACTTGGCTTTCTGCAAGTAAGACCTTCCCAACTCCATGTGTATAAAAAAATTAAAACACATGAGTTATTATCAAACATTGTTATAAAAGTATGTTTTATTTTTTTCAAACAAGATCTCATATAATCTTCCCAGAAACTTTTAAAAGATGTATGAGTATGTTTATCTTCATTTTATAGATGAGGATACAGTGCCTATTATAGTATAACTGCTTATAAATTATTAAGTACATAAAGGAAGCACAAAAAGTTAATGACTTTCCTAAAGTCATATAGAAAGTGAGCGCTATCTCCAGGTTCCAGCTTGGAAACTTACCATCTCACTGTTTTCTCTCTATCTCTGTGGTCTTAGGAAAGTCTGTGCTGGGCACCAAATACCTTTCTTCCATAAGATTCTCAAAATTTACTTTTTTATTGTTTTTTTTTTTGGTTTTTTGAGACAAGATCTCACTTTGTCACCCTTGGTAGAGTGCTGTGGTATCACAGCTCACAGCAACGTCAAACTCTTGGGCTCAAGCAATTTTCTTACCTCAGCGTCCCAAGTAGCTGAGACTATAGGCGCCTGCCACATTAACTCTTGGGCTCAAGCAATTTTCTTACCTCAGTGTCCCAAGTAGCTGAGACTACAGGCGCCTGCCACAATGCCTAGCTATTTTTAGAGATGGGGTCTCACTCTTGCTTAGACTGGTATCTAACCCATGAGCTCAGGCAATCCACCTGCCTCAGCCTCCCAGAGTGCTAGGATTACAGGCATGAACCACTGCACGTGGGCTCAAAATTGACTTGTAAGTCAGCTCTTTTGCATAAGGGCTCAAGCATATTTTATCCAATGTTGGTGTATTTTTAAGAGATGATTTATTCAATGTTATTGTTTTTTACTTTGATCATGATCATTTCTATTATATGTCTCTTCAGTAAAGTAAAATGAATTAGGACAGCAGAATTTCTAAATTATCTCAATTTAGTCTATCTTCATAGAAGCAGGGGTCCTCAAATTTTTTAAACAGGGGGCCAGTTCACTGTCCCTTAGACCGTTGGAGGACTGGACTTTGGGCCCCGGGAGGAATCGGCTGCTAAGCAGGACAGGCAGCGGCAGCAAAAAGACACTGTGGGCTGGATAAATGTCCTGGGCAGGTGGTATGTGGCCTGTGGGCCATACTTTGAGGACGCCTGGACTAAGGTTCCAGTTAGTGAAGCCTCAATTTTAATATAGTCTTTCATGAATCAACACTCACTGTAATAATCCTTCCTTATCTTTATGGACAATTTATAAAGGTTTCACCATCTGTGTTAAAAAATGGTATCTGAGACCTTCCTATTCGTAAAAGAAAACATGTAGTTAGCAGTGGAAGCTACAGATTATTTGTCTGGCATCAGTTCTTCCTCCTTCTTGAAACTAGCCCTGTTCCATACGCCATGTGCATTAGTGAAAACTGACCCTGTATAACGTAAGTAGTAGGCTTAGTTTAGGCAAGGACAGTCAGTTTTGGAATTCACCAAGTGACTCCTGGAGTGAGCACTGGGACTGTATTGGTTCTGTCACAGTGAACACAAGGGCTTATATTTCTCTATCCCTGTGCATCACAAATCTCCATCCCCAGAACACAGTGGCTTAAACAGTGGGCATTTACTTGCAAAAATCTGCAATTTGAGCTGGATAAGGTAAGAATTATTTGGCTTGGCTCGGCGCCTGTGGATCAAGCAGCTAAGGCGCCAGCCACATACACTTGAGCTGGGGGTTCGAATCCAGCCCAGGCTCGCCAAACAACAATGATGGCTGTAACCAAAAAATAGCCGAACGTCTTGATGGGCACCTGTAGTCGCAGTTACTTTGGAGGATGAGGCAAGAGTATCACTTGAGCCAGGAGTTGGAGGTTGCTGTGAGTTATGCACTCTACCTGGGGCGATAGCTTGAGGCTCTGTCTCAAAAAAAAGAAACAAACAAACAAAAAAGAATGATTTGGCTCTATTCCATGTGGCCTCAGCTGGTCAGCTGGAGTAGTGATGGCGGAGTTATCTCCAAAATAATTCATTCAGGGGCATCCAAACTTTTTTTCTTCTACCCCACATTGGAAGACAAAGAGTTGTCTTGGGCCACACATTAAATACACACACAATGTCCTCACAAAGTCAGTGGGTTGGACACCCACTGTCTGCTCACTGGGTTTTCAGCTATGCCTCAGCTCCTCTTCATGTGGGCCTGTCCTGGGGCTCATTGCTTTTATACAGTATGGCCATTGGGTCCAAAAATAAGTGTTCAAAGTCAGAAGGAGTGGGAGTTCCCAGTCTTTAATACCCTGGTCTGGGTGCAGGCACGTTATCATTTCTGTTGTATGTCATTGCTCCAGTATTCAGAGAGCCCATACGATTCAAGAGAGGGTGCCTTGATAGACACCCTCTTAAGACGGAGATAGCATCAAATTGTCTGTGGCTTTTATGTTCCATTGTGAATGGGAAAGCCTGTAACAGTGAGGAATACTCTCTTACAGCCAAGAGAGGGCAAGTTGCAAAATGAATCTAATCCAGTGGGTTTCAGAGCTGAAGGAGTGGGAGAGAGAACTTGGGTCCTTGAAAATAGTGAGTCACTCAACCAACCTGTGCTGGGAACCTCCTGTGGCTTCCACTCATGTGAGATAATACACTCACCAATGTTTAAAGCAAGTCAAAGTTGAGATATTTGCTAGTTAAGTTACAAAGGTAAACTGAGGCACAATAAAATTTTAAAGAATTCATTTGAACACAGTGATTCACAAGAAGTGTTCAGAGACTATTGAAAACGAATAAGGGACAGACATTCATAGAGCGAATGGGGAAGTAATGCAAAGAAAATATTTGATTGATTACGGTTACAAAGTTGCCTATCCTTCTGACAAGTTCCTAGTTACCAAATTATAAGTTATTGCTTGCTTCTGATTGGCTGAGATTAAGTTCTATATTTCTCTAACATAAGCATTTACAAGAAATGGCCTAAGTTAAATTTTGCTTATGTTTGCAATTTAAGTAGGTTATGGTTATTTTCCAGGCCTCACTGGCTTGATTTGCACAGGGATCTTTTAGGCCCGGTCTCCCTTTTAATTTATTTCTAATGGTATTACTTATACCATTGTTAACAAAGTCATGTCAGGATTTAGAAAACAACTAAAAAATTCACACTCTAAAGCTGACAGCTATAAATTAAGTGGGAAGAGTTAGAACCAGTAAAATTAGGAACGCTAAATCTATCTAACTTTTGTTTATTGGATATAATTTGGGTCATACCAAATTTACTATTACACATCACAGGAACAGCTGAATTTATACCAACTGGTAATGTGCCAACTCCCTGAGCCAAATGAAAAATTTCTTTGTTAGTATGGGTGGAGAGTCATAAGTTATTTGATTCGTTTGTTTTACAATCACAGTGGCATATTTTAACTACATCCTAATTAATTTACTAATAGGATTTGAACAGTAATTGACATATTGCAAAGTCTTTAGAAGCATTAAAAAAAGATGCTGGACAACTTTTGACAGAAACAATTGACTTATACATCATTCTACCAACCAACAATGCACAATATCCAGACTTCACAAGACGGCCAGAAATAATAATCTGGGCCGAGTTTGTATAGAAAAGGAATGAAATTCCACAAAATAAAAATCCACTTAAGCTTATTTGTCTTTTTCTGATTGTTTGTTTTGTTTTCCGTTGTCTTCTTGTATAAGGAAATAATTACTCGAAGAACAATCTATTAAACCTTCCTCCCTCCTTCCTTCCCTTCCTGCCTCCGTCCCTCTCCTTCTTCCTTCCATCTCTCTTTTTCTCTCTTCTTTATTCTTAACCACTTAACGAAAATTGATAAAGTGGTACCATTCCTATGTGTGAGATTTTACAACAGATAACTGTCATCTGAGAAATGTATATTAAAAGCTCAAGCCCCACACTCGAACAGAGTTTTGAAAGTACGGATGAAATCTGTCAATTAAGAAGCATGTCAGGTGATTCCGTCCAGACACTGCTCTTTGAGAAATGATCTGATTAGGAAAACTAAGAGCGAGATGGCATCCGAGGGAAAGGACAAAGATGGGTCCAAATATAGATTTACCTGTAACTAAATACAGATTAGTTAGTCCACAACTTGCCACTAATATAGGTTGTCATTTTTAACAATGACTGAGAAATACTGTGTTATTTTAAATCACAGACTAAATCATCAGATAAAAATGTGGTCAATAGAATGGTATTGTTACTGTATTGGGGTATCATTGCAAATTTAATAAAACGTAAATGCATGATTTTGATTATTTAAGACTGGAAATTCATTAATAATTTCCTGGGATGAATTCTGACATAATTTTTAAATGTATATTTTAAAAAATCATTGTCTCTGCAAAATATCCAAGTAAGAATTTAGCATAGTAAAAATTATTTTTGAGAACTTCTTACATCACCTGTAAAAGTAAATATCTATACTTATAAAGTCCTGTGTACCGTACATGCCTGTAATATAGAGTACTGATGCTAATCACAGTTTTACAACCACGATTAAATACCTCAGCGCTGGACTCTGGTTCCCAGCTCTCTCTCCCCTTGTCATTTTCTGTGTTTCTTCCCTCCATACCTCATTCTTATTAAGAAGGCATAATTGACGATTCTGCCAATTAAACACAGCCTGTTACTTGAGACCTTGGTCAGGAATTTCACTCCCTTGGAGCCTAAATGTCCTCATTTTAAACGAAGCACTTTTATGAGATGATTTCTAATGTTTGAAAGATCCGTCTCTTTTTCTCTTCCTAACTCCTCTCCTTGAGTGTCTATGTAAACATATAATATACACACATATGTGGAATCAACTATTGATGGTCATCTCACACTTTCAAAATTGCTATATTTTAACACCCTTCCTATAGATTCATCAATGCCACTGTTCCATTACCACGAGCAGATGTTGTATACCTCTGAACAACCACAAAAACACTTTCATTTTGCAATCGATAGAGCTCGGAGAAGGAAATCTACCCATTTAAATTTAGCTTGAGTACTGTTGAATCTAATGACTGACAAGATGAGATCATCTCTCTTGTTCCCTCCAGTCCAAAAATACAAAGCTTCTTTGAGATAGAGAACAGCTCTGGTACCACCGTAAGTGAGTGTTAGTCAATTCGCAAATAAATCTAGGAATGCTTGATGTTAATAAGCTGTTTCTCCCTCTGTTGGGAAAAATTGGGGGAAAATGAAGGATATAGTATTGACAGGGGAAATGTAGGCAAAAAGTGTGTCATAAATACAAGTTTCTGTTCCTTAAACACAAGGATGAACTGGCATGAAATAAATAAAGTGATAAGAACGTCTTTTAATTTGTATCTCTAAATTCTGGTATATATCATTTCTTCTGACCTAGGCAAGGCGTCAACTCTCTTATTAAAAAAGGTTTTTATGACCTTTTTACTATTGGATATTATTGATGTATTATCTAAATCTTACTTAGTTTTTT
>NW_003852464.1:9405808-9409452 GCF_000181295.1 Otolemur garnettii
AACTAACACAGCCATCACCTCACTTACTTATCTTGTGGTAAGACATTTAAAATTTACTCTTACTTATTTTAATCCATCATCCTTGGGGCATGGCGTGCTATATATCTCTCTTCTGTAACCGGGGTAAACTTTTCTTTTTACACACTTACATCTCCCACATGTAAGTGACTCCATGTGTGAGTTTTCTCAAAATGCCACCAACATCAGTGTTAGTTCTGGGTAGAGGCTTATTGGTTCTCAAAACCCAAATAACTTTTCTCATCTCAAAGTTTAGTTCAGGTGTCCTCATACTATGGCCCGCGGGCCACATGCAGCTCGCCGAGGACATTTATCTGGCCTGCCAGGTGTTTTTGCTGCCGCTGCCTGTCCTGCTTAGCAGCCGACTCGTCCTGGGGCCCACAGTCTGGCCCTCCAATGGTCTGAGGGACAGGCCACCTGTTCAAAAAGTTTGAGGACGCCTGGTTTAGTTAAACACAGAAAAAGCAACCTTAAAAGCATCATTATGGTGAGTGGCTAGGATGTTGTGGTAATTGGATTCCAACACACAACTTCAGCACCAAAATAGAGCCAGAACTGGATCTAAAATAAAAACTCCTAAAAATCTATTCAAATAAGAAAAAGAACAGAGTTATTTTCAAGAGAGCTCTTTAAACCTATTGTCCCAAGCTGGGATATATATTTCATCCTGGAGGCCCACGTTTGTGTAGTACAGTGTCAGCCCTGGAGCTCTTTCCAGGGAAGTCCAACACCATGATGGGTCCCAAAGCCAAGACCTGTCCTGACCTGAGTGTTGCATTAATCCCAGGAGCTTGAATTCTATCCTAAATGGTTGACATTAGCATGAGGTTATCTTTCATTCTGTGTGAATAAACTGAGACATCACCAAGAAATTCCTTTTCATAATGTCTCTCTTTAATTAACCAGTGTCCGAATCTCTCAGATTTTATACCACAGTGTAATGATCACACCTACCTGGGGGAGGACAGGAGGCAAGAAATCTGAGCATGAGAACTACGAGGGCCCATCACCAGATTGGCCATCTTGGACACGTGACCTCACTGCTTCTATTTCTTTACCAAGTAAGAAAAATCTTCTCAGCTCACAGGATTGCGAGGTTTCAAAGAAAAGATGTTTGAAACAAACTTGCAGTGCTATATAATGAAAAATGTCACTAGGACAGTAATTTTTGTTATGTGACGGGAAGAAAAAATGCACACTCCTCAACCCCATGACCTCTCCCGAGAAACCTTCCACAGGAAGGAGTCAATATCAGCCCATCTTTCTACACAGTCATGCTCCATGAGTTTCAGAGTGCTTAAAGACCAATTTCCAATAAGATTATGTAACACATTCTTCTGAAAGTCATTGTATTTAAAAATAGTTCAAGAAGAGGGGACCCGGTAACATAGTTTCCCCCTCAGTGCTACTCACAATGTGATTTGCAGAGCAAATGTTTGGAAAGTTTTTATAGGATTCTGGCACAAGAACCTAGGTCTTTTGAATCTAATTAGAAAAACCAAGGTTGCATTTTTTACCCCTTTTAAAATTTCATTTTCTAGTAATTCATTTAACTCTATCTTATATTTTTGTACCAGGTATATGGAGACGCACTGGTTTTGAAAACATTGTCTGCAGCTTAATTTACTGGTGTCGTTTTTAAACATTACCGAAGAGTGAGCCTGTTCTCTAAAATGTAACCCATGTCATAACGTGATTCTTTAACATTCCTTATAGCATATCCTAAGGTTAGCTAAGGCACCCTATAAATGTACAGGCAATGATACCTTGGGCATAGATACCTAACAGGTGATGGAGGATTTGAGAACATTTTGAGAATAGATGTTAGGGTATGATCTGGTATTAACATTGACTATGAAAAAAGGAGTTAGGTATCCATGTAATAGATTGTTGTTTAGGTACCTACTACTTAACTAAATAAATATCTAAAAATTGACATACAGTAGAATGCATAGTTGATCACCTTTCTACATGGACCACCTCCTTAAATGACCTAATTTTTCAAAGACCAGCATGCACCACATGTACGCATCAGTACATAAGACCTAGTTCCTTATGCAGACCACCACCATATGTTGACCAATTTGTTACAGTTCCTTGGGTGGTCAAATTACAGAGATTTTACTGTTTTAAAATAAAAAATTCTCAGAAAGCATGCAAGAAAAACTAGGGAAAATAATGGCATGCAACTTTCAAATTTTAAAACTTCCCTCTAACATCGTAGACTATAAATTTGGAAATCCCCTACCTGCCTTGTGCCTGAGTTTTCTCTCAGATAAAAATAAATAAAATAAAATAAAATTAACTTTTCTATAATTCCCTTCCCAGGTTAACCTTCAAAGCTACCATTAAAACTATGTATCTTTTAAACTTTTTAATTTGAAACAAGGAAACCAGCTTCCTATTTCCAGAGCCTGTGATCTTCACACTTCTCACATTATCTCCCCAAATAATGGCCAAGTATATTGCTGCCTAAGGTAACATAATGCACCAAAGGTGTATTTTTGAGATACTGGTCATTTTGCTATTTTGAAGGGAGATAGGAAAGCAGGTAAAAATAAGAGATTGAGCTTCTACAGATAAATCTGAAGAGTTTAAACTGGACTTACTTAAGAAGAATTTACACATTCGAATCTAATACAAAATAAAAGTTTTTATTTCATTCAAATATTCTTTTAGTAAGTCATTGCTGTATGAACATTAACTTCCTTTTTATTTATAAATGTTTTCATTGTGGCTTCTTATTTATGATGAAAAAGACTAAAATGAAACAGAAATTACATTATGAAAGTATATCCTGTGCCATGTTTATTAAGAGTTAAGTTTACAGGGCACCAATCACATAGGAGTGGATTTTAGTAAGTATTCAATAGACTATTGCTAGAATTCTTATCTCAAATTCTTCCTCTGTAAATATTTTTCTCTGCCGGGCGCCGCCTGTGGCTCAGTGGGTGGGGTTCTGGCCCCATATACCGAGGGTGGTGGGTTTGAACTTGGCCCCAGACAGCTAACACAGCAGTGGCAAATGCAACAAAAATAGCCGGGCATTGTGGTGGGCACCTGTAGTCCTACCTACTTGGGAGGCTGAGGCAAGAGAATTGTTTAAGCCCAAGAGTTAGAGGTTGCTGTGAGCTGTGACACCACATCACTCTACTGAGGGTGACGTGGTGAGACTCTGTCTCAAAAAATATATATATATTTTTTCTGCTACTAATCTTCTCTCTCATTTATGTTCGTGGGTGTAGTTGTTTATTTATGAACACAGCAATTATGGATGCCTATTTCTCCTTATAAACTTGTCTTACAAATAGGAGTCTAATGGTACATAGCTGTAAACAACTAATTCATAAACGAGGGTCATATTACTTGACATTTTGTGACAAAAATAGCCAACATAGGGGTGGAAATTTTCATGACTGACAGGGACAGAGAGAACCTAGGAATACATAGAAGAGGATCAGATAAGGAAAAAACATAAGTGGCTTCACCAAGTTTTAGAAAAGAAAACAGAAGGAAATGAAACTTTTCCTCTGGAACGCGGAAATAATGTTTAAAATGCAGTAAATTTATACATGCTACTTTCTTTTGAAACAGAATTTCTACTGACCTTTTAAACAATCAAATGG
>NW_003852464.1:9410130-9416569 GCF_000181295.1 Otolemur garnettii
TTAGAAATTTTACTTTTTAACTTTTCTAGTAAAGTCAGCCTTAAAATGGTCTCCCTTATTTCTACTACTCTGATATAAATTTAGCATTAGGTGAGCTTAATAAATTATAAACATTACCCAACAACCTGTAAGTCATTGAGGGAAGTAAAGAGATGGTAAATCTGTTAGTTTTTCATTCTTGGAGAAAGGAAAGGACAGTAAAAATGGCTCCAATTTCATGGCTGAAAATGGAAACTTAAGAATGCTGGGAGAGGATGATTAATAACAGACTCGGCCCGTTTCCTAAGTACTCCTTTTCCCCTTATCTTAAAGCTATTTATAAACCTTTGTACTTGATAACATGAGCTCTTTTAGAGGGAGTATAGCAGTTGATATATTTGTTTTCTTTTCGTAAAAGGCATGATCAGCTTTGTTGTTACCAGTTGTCATTTCTTCCAAAGACTACATGTGCCAGGGAATAATAACACGGCCAAGGTCATGCTTAAAGTTAGACACAGGAACCACAATGACATAATGTTGTTTTCAATTGTTTAAGAGAAATAAAGCTGCGGATTACCTTCTTCTTTAACAAGTGAAACAAGTTCTTCAATTAGAAAGTGTGGGAATCTAGGGAGTCTACTCTATTTAGAATATAATGTTTTAGAATACATTCTTTCTTCTTCTGGCTATTTATTCTGAAATACCTGTTTACCTGTAGATGAGTATTATAATTTCAACACAGTTTTTTCCAGTCATCAAAAAGGATGCTGTCAACTTTTTCTTGAAAGTGAAATGATGAACCATAACACAGTCTGTCTCAAAACTTTCATAGTAACCTATAATAGGCTGTTATTAGCCTACTAGCATGTGGCTGTTTATAGTCAGAGTGTTTAACAATCTTTTAGGTTCAAACTAGAAGCGGACATTTCTTGACATGCTGTGACATTCGCTTGAAACTTTTCATCTTTGTTCTCTGTAGATTTTATTTGAAACTCTATAAACAGTTTTGGAGAGTATGTTCCAATAGAATTACAGTGGCTTCATTCGGAAGGAAAGTACAGGGATTTGGAGCTAAAATATCTCTATTCAAACTCAATAAAAGTGGCTTCATCTGTAAAAGTTTTTGAGTTTCAGTATTTGTTTCATCTGGTGGACATACTAATTAATGCTACTTAATAAAACCCATTTCAACATATAGACTGTCCTAAGACTGACAGAATAAATGTGAAGATGAATTAAGGTGGACTTCTTGGAAACTTTTTATAAATTATCAATTAGTATACAACAGCTTATTGTGGTGACCATTAAGAAATAGTTTGTATTTGTTGTTACAGGGGATAAATTTTAGATTATTTTGTATTGTTTAGTGAGATGTGTTAAATATTACCCATGTCACCAATTTTCAACTGTCCAAGTAAATGTTAATATGATTAAAACATGCATAATTGAAATCTACTTGCATGGGCACAATTTCTCCAATTTTTCTTTTGTTTTTGCTTGTTTGCTTGTTTCAAAGGAGAAATGAAGCTAAATAATGCCTCCTTTCTCTTCCTCAATCGATTTTCACATAAAGGTGCCAATGAGAACAGTGGGGGAGTGAGCCTATAGCGTCAGGAAAGAGGCATAAGCCAAAATATGGCAGTTTAAAAAAAAAAAATACATGAGCCAAGACCTGTCCAAATTCAAACTGAATTAGAAAATTCCAAAAACGTTTTGAGGATACATTTTGAATAATGCACAAATTATCTTTGGGAGATATAAAGCAAAGTTTAAAAGTGAAGTGTGAACTGAGTGTGACTTATTTCAGGTTGCATTTAGCCAGTGTTATTCCACACTAAGCACTGAATCTTCATATGATGCTGAAATGAGAATATCTGATCTCAGGGCTGGCCTGCATGACTCGTAAGTTATGATGGTAAGTATTATGATAGCTAATAGAAACCACATACATTCTTATCCTACCAACTTGAACAATAATCAGAGTAATCAGGTTAATAAATGTTATGCCATCGGGATATTCTATATGAATTGTGGGGGAAAAATCAATAATGATAGTTAAATAATTTCTAAGAAAATAAGAGATAAAGGCTGAAAAAGTTAGGGAAGGAATTATTTAGAATTTGGACTTTTATACCGTGATTAAAACACATTGTCCAAACTCAAAGGCAAACTAGGGACCCGTTTATACAAAGAGTGAAATAACAAGAAAACTTGATGTATCCATCAAGAAGGCCAAGTGGTAATGACAAAAATATAAATACTTAGAAAGTGGTAATGACAAAATGGTTTTTGAGATATTTGGTAGGTTGCATGTTGCAAATAACAAACTTTTAAAAACTATTATGAATATTCTAATGTATTATAAGCCTGAAATCAATGCAAACTAACCATTGTAAAAGACAGATAATCTGGGAGGAGATACACAAATATCTTAAAGTTGGTGCACTTTTAGTTTTATAGTTTTCACAGAAAAATGAAACCGAAGTATGATTCCAGAATGAGGAAAAAGACAGTATTTCAAGGCAAAGCCACCAGTTGCAATATGATAGTTGAGTCTGGGGTTCTTCCCAAACTCTGTTTGGCTATAAACTCCATCAGATGGGCTGGCCCACCTCGTCCATGCAACCTAAGCAGTCTGAGTTCTAAGTTTATTGTGTGAGGTTTTTTTTTTCTGATAGGCATGGCATCCCTCACCCTTATTTTTCTCTTTCCAAACTGTAAGCGTCACAGTAAATTTAAAAATATTAGTGCCGTCGCTGGCTACTAGTTCAATTTCTGAATATCTGGATGAGCAAACAGAGTATGTCCACTTCTTTTCAAATATCATGAGTTTTATCCTATTTCCAGTCCTCATCGAATCAAGTCCAAGATTCTGCAAATGGTCTTTTAGGACTCCGTAGGTAAGATCCACTTTGTTCTAAATCATCTCACAAACTATACAGCATTGGCCCAGCGCCCGTGGCACAGTGGTGACAGCACCAGCCACATACACTGAGGCTGGCAGGTTCGAATCCGACCCAAGCCAGCTAAACAGTGACAACTTGACAACTGAAACAAAAAGTAGCTGGGCATTGTGGTGAGCTCCTGTAGTCACAGCTACTTGGGAGGCTGAGGCAAGAGAATCGCTTAAGCCCAAGAGTTTGAGGTTGCTGTGAGCTATGATGTCACAGCACTCTACCAAGGGCGACATAGTGAAAGTGTCTCAAAAAAAAAAAAATACATTATTTATAAACCTTTTCATTGATCATATCCCTTTCCTCCAATATTCTCATGACTTCCTCTAATTCTTCCTTCATTTGAGTATTTCGGTCCATCCTCAACTTGCTGAAGAATAATATTTCTAGTCTTATCTCTCATCACTTTTTCACATGACCAAGAGTTCTACAGATTACCTTGTGTCCTTCTCTTCCCTTTTTCCACGGTGCAGTGTGCTCCCTTCTCACCACTGGGAATATTGCTCTTTTGCTCAATTTTTATTAACATTCCCTCAACTCTTTTAAGCTCAGCTGAGTACCCCTCTCTACAGGCTTTCTCCAACATTACAGACGTGTGGAACTTAAAATATTTAAAACTTTATGCATTATTTTTTAACACCCGGATTTTCACCCCCCTCATCCCCTGGTCTGACCACCATTTCTGTACCTTGGTTAATATCGCCATCAGACACAAGCCATCCAGGAGAGAAATCTGAAAAACATATTTGGTTTCTATGTCTTCTATCACTCAATTCTGATCTATCATTTCTTCCCTCCTGTGTTCTTTGAATAAAATTTGAATATGTGTCTCCCCCACATAATGCCATGGGTATCACAGTTCACTGGAGTTACTACAATAGCAAAAAGAAATTTTTATCACCTACCAGTTCCATCCACTCAGTGGCCACCAGAATGAGAAACTTATACAAAAATTATTTCCACCTCATGGAAGTCTGAAGAGATTTCATTCTTTGGGGGGAAAATATTTTTCTTTGTAAACTTTCAGTGCAGCATTTTGCTAAAGCAGAAATATTTGGGCCTGAAAATAGCATTAGCATAATTTAAATGCACTCTTGAAACTCGTGGATTTTGCTGATTTTATATTTGACGTAAGACACAACCCATGCAAAGTACTAATTGATTTATTGCTAACGTAGGTGACTAAGATTTCATGGAGTGCAAATGTACTTACAGTAAGTGTTATGCCCTCCCGAGGGAGAGGCCGCAATATTGAGTAAAGCAGTATTGAGCAAAACAGCTTCTAGAGAAATATTAACCAATTTCTGCCTAGCATTTTTAATGTGTCTGGGGGGAGCTTTTGTTTTGCAGGTGATCTTACTGCTTTTGCTATCATAGAGGATTTTAGCTGGACTTATAATGTGTTTTGCATTACAGAAAAATGCTGAATAAATGAGAGCGTAAAATATTGAGATAAGAGCACAGAATAGGAAGGAAAAGAGGCAGCAGTCAGTTCCGTCCCACTTATATACACTATCAAGCTCCTCTTCCCCCGTGTGCTGTAAGACCAAGTTCCTTCACTGACTTCCCCCCTTCCCTCTTCACCATCCCTCCGCTCGCTGGGCTGGAAAGATAAGGACCCTTTTCCTTAGGGGAATCAGTTCCTGTAACAGTTAATCGACCACTAAATGCTGAAGCAGCCAAGGTAAGGCAGCTGTACATCTGGAAAGAACAATCTGCCTCACAAGAGGCACGGCGTCCTAGAGATATTTGGAAGTGTATTGATTTCAAGAGAATTGAAATCTTGGGCCTACGTGCTGCTCTCTCAGAGGAGTTTATCAGAGCACTATGACCTTTCCGGGCTCTGTGTCTCTGCTCTGGGTAATAAGAGAGAGTCACTGTCACAGCTTGAACAGTGCACTGGAACCACAAATACCAGACAGATGTAATACTCTGAATTCTGGGTAGCCAAACTCTTGGGCTCAGGTATGTGTTGGAATAAATCAGTTAGGACTTTGTGTTGCTTTACATTGTTGCCGTTTTCTGTATGGTTTTGCGTAATCATCAGTCTGTATTATTGTCATGATTCTGAGGCAAAACGTGCTAGTGCCTTTCCTCCGAGGCTCCAGATGGTTGTTCAGAAATTATGTTGTTATCACAAGTAGAAATGAGTGATTGTGATTTTGAAGGCTGCTAAAGTATTCGATGAATATTAAGACACAGTAATATACATATTTTTTAATCTGCTCAGTGGTTCCTGCCTTCTTTTTTCTCTTTTTCCTCCTCTCCATTAGACCATTATGAGTCGACTATCAGTTGATATGTAAACTCACAAATCTGGGAAACAATATTTGATTTCATTTTCTATCAGTGTTATGGGGAGGGAGACACTGGGAATATATAGGATGAATCAAGCAAGAAAGAAATACATCAAATATTAATATGCAGCATAAGAACATGAAACTAACGTTTTATGTCATATGAACAAGTGAAGAAATAAAGAGTCAGAATTGGTTTTGATCCCATCTTGCTCACAGCTTGTTTGGAATGTATGATATCTGGCTGGCTGTTGAAACCCTTTGTACATTTAGTCATTCATTATACCCTGTAATTTAAAATAAAGCTCGTTCAATCAAGATTTCCAATAGAAGCAGACAGTTAAAAGAAGTTCTGATAACAAAGGAAATGCACTGTGTCGATTTTGTTATATTCATTCTTATCCAATCTAATTTAGAGTTTCAATACTTTCAGCCACCAGTGTGGAGAACATTTAGTGAAGAGTCCCATTTCTTCTCCATGTTTTGAGTGAGCCAGTCTGTGATGTTAATGTTTTCATTTTTTTTCCATTTACAGTGCGCTTTGAATCTTCAAATCCCAGTTGTGTGTGTGCACATGTGTATGTGTGTGTGTGTAAAATATCACCATTTTGGATACAGTAAAATATAGGTTGGCTATAAGGTTGGTGTACAGTTTTAAATAGTGTGAATTTGAAATCGCACCCTGACTTCATGGACGCCCTGTACCCAGGCACCTGCAAACACCCTACTGAACTGTCCAGCTCTCTCTACTGATCTTTATCTTCCTGCTTCTGGAGGTTCTTTCCAACAGCTTATTCATGCTAACTCTCAACAGTGCTTCTCTTTTTTATTTTGTAAGTGACATTACAGAAGAAACTACTTCCAACATAGTTTCTAGACCATTCAATCACGTTTCCACAATATACATAGTTTTTCCCTTAGTCGTTTGGAAGCTTTTGGAAGAGAATTGTTTTTACAAATGCTGGTTGACAAATGAATACGTGTCACTTGAGATAATCAAACATTAATTACTTTTTACAGTCAACTACTCATTCATTCAATAATTCTGTACCAATAACTTCACTTTAATGATCACAAGATACCTTGTTTCATGGGGCAAATGTACAAATCAACTTTTATTGAAGGCATCCTCTGTTGTTGCATGTTAAGTCAATTTTAGGGGTTTTATCCTTATGTAGATAACAATGTGATACATAAATTTATAGGTTT
>NW_003852464.1:9416969-9418406 GCF_000181295.1 Otolemur garnettii
AAAGAAAGAAAAACTATTTTGTGAATATAATTCATTGATAGTCACTTTATGATACCTCTTTAGAAAAGAGTCACCATTTCGTTTCATAGAAATTATCTGCTATTATTATATAAAGTTTATTCAAGATCTGTCACAAGGTTTTATTTCGATAGGCCAATTTTTGGAGAGGTTTAGGGTACACAATAAATTTTAGCAGAAAATATTGAGTGTTTTGTATACCCCCTGCCTTCCCATACGTGTATATACACTTCTATATTTATCATAGCACAATTCAAAATTGCAAAGATAAGGAATCAACCTAAATGCTCATCCACTGATAAGTGAATAAAGAAAATGTGATACACAGAAACACATCATCAAAAAGACCAAATAATCCCATATAAAAGTGGGCAAGAGACATGAATAGAACCTTCTCTAAAGAAGAGAGATGAATGGCTAACATACATGACAAATGCTCAATGTTCCTAATGATCTGAGAAATGCAAATCAAAACCACCCTGAGATGTTACCTAATCCCAATGAGCATGGCCCACATCACAAAGTCTCAAAGCTGCAGATGCTGGCGTGGATATAGATAGAAGGGAACACTTTTATACTGCTGGTGGGACTGCAAAGTAATACAACCTTTTTGGAAGGAAGTATGGAGAATGCTCAAAGAACTCAAATTAGACCTCCCTTTGATCCTGCAATCCCATTATAGGCATCTACCCACAAGGAAAAAAATCCTTTTATCATAAGAACATTTGCACTAGAGTCTTTATCATAGCTCAATTTACACTTGCCAAAATGTGGAAACAGCCTAAATGCCCCCCAAACCAGGAATGGATTAACAAGCTGTGGTATATGTTTACCATGGAATACTAGTCAACCACAATAAAGATGGTGACTTTACATCTTTTGTATTAACCTACATGGAGTTGAAATGCATTCTTCTCAGTAAAACATCACAAGAATGGAGAAGCAAGAATCCAATGTACTCAATTCTGATATAAGGACGATTGATGCTAGTACATGGTAGGGGGTGGGGGGAAGGGGAAGCAGGGAAGGAATGGGGGCTCAAGGTGTGTGACACAGCTCTTGATGGAGGGACACAATTGTAGGAGGGACTTTACCTAACAAATGCAAGCAATGTAGCTGGACTCCTTGTACCCTCTTTGAATCCCCAACAATAATAAATAAATAAACAAACAAATAAATGCTTAAGGGGAAGTACAGAATATTTATTGTCATATATTATTTTATAGTTTTCATATCTGCCTCTTTGACCAAGAAGTGCATGTTCTTCATGCACCTTAACCTCCAAAACAAAACAAAAAGGAAGTCTTTGTATTCTTCATGTGTCATTCCCTTTCCCATACCATTCAGTTATATAATTCCTTTCTTCTGTCTTTTGTTTCTTGAAAGCCTTGCATTGCTGACTGCACTAGTGGCCTCTGA
>NW_003852464.1:9418961-9429366 GCF_000181295.1 Otolemur garnettii
CCAATTTGGAATGTTTTGAATATTTCTAAAGTGCAAGCTTTCAAAACACAAAAATTAATCAGTATTGTTTTATATGTTTATTTTAAAAAATCCCAGTGTTATAAGCAGGGAAAATATGACAATTCAATCCATATCCTACGGGGCCAAAGATCTAAGGGAATTAAGGGAAAAAATACATTTAAAAAGTTGCATTTAATTAAGACAGGAAGTTCCTTAAAAGATTCAGCACATTAACTAATATGATTTAACAGATATCTATTAACCACATAGTACATAATTAAAAAGTCCACGAGGGTGGGATATTATCTTATTTGTCTCTCTGCTTATAGTGTCTTGCCCAGGGCTTGGCAGGAATAGGCCTTTGATAAATATTTTCCCAGTGGTGAAACAAATGAATAAATAGAAAAGTTATTAGTAGGGTAGATTTGGGAATCAGAAAGAAATGGTTTAAATCTTTGACCTGTCACCTACAAGTTGAGAAAGCTCTTTTATTTTCTGAACTTCTGTTTTCTCATATGCAAAATGGAAATGATAATAGCTTACCTCACAAAGTTGTTGACATTTATAAATAATAATCAGTAATTACTGTATTTAAAACACTTAGCATAGTGCCTAGAATGTAGTGCATGCCCAATAAAAGTTAATAATTATCATTATGTTCAAGTGTGAGTGCCAGGTAGATTTTCAGCCAGAAATAAGCTTTGAAAGCAGTCATCTGGCAATTGCATTCTTAGTAAGGAGAGGGCACATTTGTTGAATGCAGTATCAGTGGGGACAGCTCCGCTTTGCAACTATTGTTTTATTTTATTTTTTTTTTATTACTAAATCATAGCTGTATACATTAATGCAATCATGGGGTACAATGTGCTAGTTTTACACACAATCTGGAATGCTTTCATCAAACTGATCAACATAGCCTTCATGGCATTTTCTTAGTTATTGTATCAAGACATTTTTATATTCTACACCTAGTAAATTTCACATGTACCCTTGTAAGATGCACCATAGGAGTGGTCCCACCAACTATTCTCCCTCCATCCATCCTCACTCCTCGCCTCCTTCTCCCCTTTCCCCTTCTTCTTGGGCTACAATTGGGTTATAGCTTTCATAAGAAAGCTATAAATTGGTTTCATAGTAAGACTGAGTATATTGGATACTTTTTCTTCCATTCTTGAGATACTTTGCTAAGAAGAATATGTTCCAGCTCCATCCATGCAAACATGTAAGAGGTAAGGTCTCCATCTTTCTTTAAGGCTGCATAATATTCTATGGTGTACACATACCACAATTTATTGATCCATCCATGGGTCAATGGGCATTTGGGCTTCTTCCATGACTTAGCAATTATGAATTGTGCTATATTAAACATTCTGGTCCATATATCTTTGTTATAATGTGATTTGAGGTCTTCTGGATATATACCTAGTAGAGGAATTGTAGGATCATCTAAATCTAGTAAGATTAGCCCACATCACAAATGCAACTGTAGTTTTATTCTCTTAATTCATGTTACAATATATTCTCAAACTTATTTCCTATAATTCCTTAATTTTATTTTTCATCAGTTTTTCTTGTTTTCCTTACTATTCTTAATCTACGATAAAAAATATTGTATATAATGAAATGCTTAAAATTGGAATTGTTTAATCCATATTGGAAAATGCTGAATAATAATTAGACTTCTTAACAAATATTTTATTCTCTAGAGAATGTGGTAGAACTTTATTTATGAAAGAAATATATTCAATAAATGTCTGAAATACTTGTCTTAGAAGAGTAACTATAAGTTTTACTAATCCTCCTGGATTTTGATGGGATCCTTCGTAGCAAATGTTATAGCTTTAATATTCTTCATGGATGTTCCATAATCACAATAATTCTAGAACACATTTCAGCAGTGAAAGGGAAGGGTTAAAAACTGCCTAAAGCAGTATCTTTTTTTAAATTAAAAAGTCATCTCACTTGGTCAGGTGTGGTGGCTCCTAGAACTGTGGAAGGCTGAGGCGGGAGGATCACTTGAGTTCAGGAGTTCAAGACCATCCTGAGGAAGAGCCAGACCCCATCTCTACTAAAAATATAAAAATTATCTGGGCACTGTGGCAGACACCTCTAGGTCCAGGTACTTGGAAAGATGAGGCCGTAGGATCCTTTGAACCCAGAAAGCAGAGGTTGCTGTGAGCTAGGCTGACACCGTGACACTCTAACTCAGGTAACCAGAGTAAGACCCCTTCTCAAAAAACAAACAAAAGTCATCGCTTATTAGTAAGACAACTCTTGGCATCAACTTTCAGATGTGAGCATAACAAAAGCTATTGTTAAACTTACTGAGTACATAGCAGCTCAAATACAAGGCCAAGGAATACAGAAGGCACCAGAGCAACCTGGTAAAGGGAATAAACCTGGCAACAAAAATGGATTCAGGAGGGTGAGCGCCATTTGTCTTACCCTTTCATCCAATCAGGAGATCAGTTAGTTGGTCAGTCGGTGATGTAATCCATACTAATTACATGCTAAATATGTAGCTTTTTGCTAACTGCAACAGATGGGAGGTAATGGCTATGAAGTCTTCCATCCCATTAACAAATTAATGCAGCCATCCACCTAACTTAGCTTCTGCAAAATGAATAATACTAACAGCTACATGACTCCAAGTGCAAGCTACCAGACTGAATATTCAACTATGCTAAGCAATAGTTATTTTATTTACCAGAATAAACAAAAAAATTACTCAGCTGGCATGATACGCCAGAAACAGATAATCAGGCAGCACACAGAATGCCCTCTGAATGTTAGAGAGGGATTTTAAGAAAAATTAACTAGAGCTGGAAAATAACTTATGCTCAGACAGCAGTGCCTACAGCAGAACTTTCCTAACAGAGAAGTTTCCCTATAATTCCGTTTGCTACTCTGGATTATTGATTTATAAAATCTGGCATTAGCAACCCTTGTCAAACATTTTCATGGTGATATTTTGCCAAGAATTCTCAGGAAGATTACTAAAGCTGCCCAAACAGCATTGTGGCAATTTGGTATTTGTAATTCTCAATCAGGCTTCAGATGCATATAAAGGAACAGATTATTTCCCTTCACAATGGTATATTCTTCTCTCCTGGTCATGGGGTTCGAGACTTAAATCCTCAATGCAGAAAAATTAAAACCAAATCCTGTTTAAATAATCCTACTTAGTTCAATGAATAGAAATGCTGATTGGAAACCTGGAAAACTTGCATTATTGATCTCTTTCACAATTAATTTTGGTGAGAGATCTCCAAGGCACCGTGCTTATAGAGTTAATACATAGTCACATCAAATCCCTTATTCAAAACACTCAAAATTGAAACTAAATGAATTTTAGGTTGGTTGAATGTGTCATCTGCCATGTTACAAAATATGTGCCTGGGTTTATATACGTATATATGGGGGATGAATTAGATAATATGTGCTCATTCATTTGCCCCTCTTGAAGGAAAAAATATAATATAAATCTTTAAAGAATTGATACTTATTCCAAACTCTGTTTTCCATGTAACCAGCATTTAAGTGCTAAAATATGTTTATTTCAATTAAACGTGACTGACCGAATGGAAGAGTAAATCTTTAACACGTAAATAAAATGTCAACTTTCTATGATTCACATTCAGCAGTACCCAAGTTTTAATTTCTAAATTGAGTGGTAAACAATCAGAAAACATTTTTAACTTTGGTCTTGAAAACAACATATTAGCAATTCAGATGGGAAAAAATATTGTTGAATACTACTAGCTAGGAAGTAGTTACCTTTCAAATTTTGGGGGAAAGTGCACACATCAAATCAAGGAACCTATCAATCAATGTGCAGTGTTTCCCAGAGTGTAAACCAAATACTGTCGTTATCCATGGTAACTGTATAAAACGTCGATTCCCAAGACAATCTCAGTTCTACTAAGTTGACACGAGTAAGTAAATATCACGTGAATTCCATGAGTAAGATAAATACCACGTACACCATTGAATTTCTCTCCATCCCCAGTGCCACCATATCCCCAGTTTCCATTTCAGGAAACCATGACGGCTCATTGATACCAGTTCTCTAACTTGGTGACCTCTCTCCTTTGCTTTATTTCTGTACACAGAATTTATCAGATTCCTCTCAAGATTTCTGCCCCTTGCTTATTCAATCAAACAGACTTTGAAAAGGGATTTACAGTTATTAATCACCTGACCTTGAGAGAGAGAGAATATCTTAGATTATGCTAATGGGTCTAACGTCATCACATGGGCTCCTAAATGCAGAATAGAATGGCAGAGGAGAGGTGTTAAAGGTATGGGAAAGAAAATTAAGTGTGAGAGGCAACTGACCCAGTCTCTGGCTTTGTATGGGGCCATGAGTTGGGGAATATAGGCTAGACTTTAGAAGGTGAGAACAGCCCCTATTGATCACCTCCATGAACAGAGGGACCTCAGTTTTACCACATGGAACTGACTTCTGCCATCGTCTTGAATGAGCTTGGAAACATTCTCTCATAAAGCCTCATGAAAGAAACCTGGCCCTGAAACTTGGATTTCAGCTTTGTCAACTGTAAGCATACAACCAACTGAGCCTCACTGCCACGGACGTCTGACCTATCTAAACTATTAGATTATAAATTACTGGTGCTTTAAGTCATAAAATGTGTTGCTATTTGTTACGACAGTAATGACAAATTAATACAGCACCTCTCCACTTCATCCTACTCACTAATGATATTGGTCACTAAAGCACATTCAAGGGCGCTATACTGTCTCCAGGATTAACCAAGTTTAAAGTCTCTTTAATTAGATTGCAGTGTGTTTTGTGGTCTTGCCCATCTTCTCCATTCATTCTTGTTTATCCCACCTCCCAATATCCACTTCCCAAAGTATGTGTCCTCAATACAATCAGGCTTTCAAGTCCCAATCTTCCAGGTTTGTATAGCGAGTTTCAACTCATCTTTACGATCCAGTTTATATGGAAACTTAGGGCTTGGGTGAAGTTTTTTAGCTCTTGCACAATGTATACTATTTTTCATCACTCAGAATTATAAATTTCTAGTTATTTGTATTTTCTGCAGCTTTAGTTCCAATCCCTGTAGACCAAAAGCTTGTTAATTCATTTTTTAATTTATACTAAGAAAGAAACAAGCATGGCACTCTTGTTGAGGAGGTTCTGGAAGGTAAGGAATTAGGTAGGTAGAGTCACCAGCAGTGGCTTTTCTGCATACATCATATTTAAGAGGAGATTTAAAGGACAGTAATTGGAACCATTGCAAGGATGACATAGGCAAATTGTATGATCCTATATATTATATGTATGTTGGAAGACATAAATGTCTAAGATTAAATCTCATGAGTCTTTAGTGATTATAAGAACAGAATTTCCATTTAATTCTAACTTCAATGAGAAATGATTTGAATGAGTGATAAACTATATAGAATTGCAGCTTAAAGGAGATAGGAGGGGAGAGTTTGAAGTTATTGTCTGAACCTCAGAGAGGATGGCACAGGATGGGCCTGTGGTGGTAGGTAGCAATGGGCAAATGAAATGATATTGGATTGAAGAAGTATTGAAGAATTCAGGGCAGCGCCTGTGCTCAAAGGAGTAGGGCGCCAGACCCATATACAGAAGGTGGCAGGTTCAAACCCAGCCCCGGCCAAAAAATATATATATACACATATATAAGAATTCAAATTAAAACGAAAGCCTTATTGATGGTCTTAATCTGTGTATAAGGGAGCAGAGTAAATCACTGTGGGCTTGGGTAATATGTTATTCACAGCTGTGCTCTCGTACCCCACAAAATGCCCATCTTATACTAAGCAATTACTGTATAATTACTGAATGAATAAATGTTAAAAAATAATTAAAACATATGAATTTAAAAGGTTACTGTGCAAAGGAATGTATGTTATCCACAGTGGTGTAAGTTACACAAACAAAGCATAGTGCTTTCACATATTACAAACTCAATATTATCTTTGAGAGCAGGAAATAGATTTTCTGCAGAGGTAAATGTGTCCACGATTCCAAGTAAATCTTCCTTCTTTCTATTTTCAGTGGTTTAAGTCTTTTGTCAAACTTGGCTCATGAAATGAAAATACATATTAGAATGCATTATCCGGTTTCTCTATTACAACAGTTACTTAATAAATGGTAAGACAATATAAAGTTTGGTGGGTTTGATGTCATTCTATCTTCTTTTTGATATCTTACGTTATCTACTGTTTAACCTATGATCAGTTCTTTTTAAGAGTGAAAGTTAAAATATGCATTTTTAATCATAGTTCTTGTTCCGTTTTCTATATGAGATTAAATAACTTTAAATAAATAGTTGAACAACATTTGAGTATTGCAATGACTCAGGAATATTTATAATTAAAGAAGTCTAATCTATTTAATTCATTCTTCTTAGAGGAATGTGGACTATTTGTAAAGAGATTAAATGCCTCTTCTTTATTAATTTATTTTATGCTTATGTGGACTTAATTTTATTTCTAGCTATAAGATTTACATGAGATGATTAATTTTGCTTTCAGGTAAATGTTTATGAACAATATAGCAATCAGGTTCCTAATCAATACAACATGTTCAGCTATATTGTCACTTGAACATATTTTCAAAGATATTATGCTAAAGATCCTTTATCTTGCATTAATCAGCAGCTATATAAAACTGTATGCTTTTGTTTTTAAAATATGACTATAATATTGCTTAAATACTATCACACATTTTCCACAATTTTCTTCGAACCACATAGTAGCTACGTAACAGGCAATATTAAAAGATGAATTATAATGTGAAATCAGAACATATTAAAGTGAGTTAGAGCCTAGGTGCGGTGGCTCACATCTGTAATCCTAGCACTCCAGGAAGCTGAGGTGTGTGGATTGCCTGAGCTCAGGAGTTCAAGACCATCCTGAGCAAGAACAACACCCCACATCTAAAAAATACCTGGGTGTTATGGCAGGTGCCTGTAGTCCCAACTACTCGGGAGGCTGAGACAAGAGAATCACTTGAGCCCCAGAGTTTGAGTTTGCTGCAAGCTATGATGCCAGGGCACTCTACCAGGGTGCCAAAGTGAAACTCTGTCTGAAAAAAAATAAAGTGAGTTAAAAAGTATCTTTAAAGAATATTTTATTTTTATGGTTTTGTTTAGGAAGAAACAAGGAGGTAGGTTAAGCTACATTTGAACCAAGTTTGATTTCTGTTTCTAAATGGAGAAACCCACTATTAATTTTCTTCTCCTCAGCATATCTCAGGTAATCGGGCATTTATCAGGGAGGAGGATTTATCTGAGTTCTTTTTAAAATATTTAATAGGGTGCTTCAAAAGGTTATTCCTTCAACATAGTGGGAGTAGCAGAACCTGTAATAATTATTTTACAAAAGGCCAATGAGATTCTCTCTTTATCTGTTCAACTCTTATTTTCTTTAATAATTACATAAGTTATTTGTCCAACATATCTATTGAATGCTGTCAGTGTTCTAAACACGTGGGTTTCTACTGTTGAAAAAGGTAATATGTGACATCTACTCTCAAGAAGTTTCAGCTGACCTGAGGCATCAAGAAAATACATAAAATATAATGGAAGCTGCAGAAAATGAATAAAATAAATTTTCATGCTCTAGCTCCTTTGATTTCTTAACTGCTCTTAGTGTACAACGGAAATCAAAAATATTATGAACCCAGGCATCAAAAGTCATTGAAGAGTTTAAGAATGTCTAGTCATGTGGGTTAAATTGTAGTCTCCTCAAAAGTACGGCCACCATACATCTATAAATGTGACCTTATTTGGAAAAAGGGTCTTTGCAGATGTAATAAAGTCAATGATTTCAAGATGAGGTCATCTTATATTTAGAGTGGCCTCCCACTTCAATAACACACGTCCTCATAAAAGAGAGGCAAAGGGAGATTTGAGGCACAGCCATGCAAGGAAGAAGTCATGTGAGATAAAAGCAGAGACTGGTTTTCTGCAGTCATAGTGCTAGAAACCCCAGGAAGCACTGGAAACTGGATTAGAAGGGGAAGGATTCTCACCCAGAGTTGTCAGAGGGAGCTGATCATGCTGCAACTCTATTTCATCTTCCGGCCTCCAGAACTATGAGCAGATACATTTATTTTTCTGTAAGGTACAAAGATTAGAGCAACTTTTTATGGAAACCTAGAAATCTAACACAGAATAATATGGCCTAACTTTTATTTTCATTTTTTAAAATGTTATGAAAAGATAGCTATGGAATTGAGAAGACCAGGGTGCGCCTATTTCTATGAGCCAAATGGGAAAGGGTCGTGCTTTGGACTGAGGGCTGAGTTGATATAGAAGCTGTGGGTGCAGAGGAGACGGATTATGGGAGAGAGAAAGGAAAGGGAGAGATCGATATCACTTTTGAAATGTTTGTTGGAGTAGCTGAGTGGATGCTAACGTTATTAATTTAGATGTGGAAGATGGCAGAACAGTTGAGCAGAGAGATTTACTCAGCTACAAAGCAGAGAAGTCACAAGAAAGAAGAGAAAAGAAACCTCACTGTGGTTTTGGTTAGTAAGAACAATCTACATGCAAGATTTACAGTTTGTGTTCTGAGCCAGTATTTAAACGCCATTTCTTAATGTGCAATACTAGACCAAAAATGGGAAAGCCACTCTTTTAAAGCATAAAAACAATGCAAAACAATTTCTTCCTTGAATTTACAAGTTGTTTAGGGAAAGAGAAAAAGGAAACCACAAGCCCAAAGAGAAACAGGTTTCACATAATTTTGATGAATCCAAGAAGGGAAAACTCATCTTCACCCATGGTAGTAAAGTAGAAAGGGTGATAAATTTGATGGTTTGAGCCAAAAGCATCAGTAGAGATGCGTCCTATGGCCAAGAAAAAGCTAAGGCTTTGCAACTGAGGAAGCACCATCTGCAAAACCAAAGGTGTAGGAAAGAGCACGCCTTCTTGAAAATATTTAGTAATGAGTAGATAGGAGCAGGTGGATATGCAAGGGTCTTTGGAGAGGTGGCCTGCATGTAGATGATAAATAGGAGGTAACGGTCATCCGATGTAAGAAAAGATTCTGGCTTATATATTTGAGACGTGGGAAGCTACTGAACAATTTTAAAAGGTGAAGTTCACGATCTGAACAGAGTTTTAGGGATATTATCCTGGTGGTGTGAGACAGCATAGTAGAGCTACACTGCAGAGTGTGCTGCTCCCAGGAAGACTCTAAATGGGAAAGTTGTTTTCAATTAGCAGGAAAGAATATATTCTGCTGTATTTGTTTCTGCTCTGTTTTGTTTGAGACAAAAGTATCGACCGTAACTGAGGATGAGACGATACTCTGTGACTCTCTTCCATTTCTGTTTTTCACAATATGAAACATGTATAATGGTGGGAGTGCTCAGAACACTGTCAGGATTAAAGTCAAGGAGGAGATGGTCCATCTCCATTCGTTGCATGGTGGAGGAAGGAGCTTATCCAAAAAGAGAAGATAAATTCCCAAGCTAACGTCATCCTGTGAGTGTTCAATATGATTCTGTTCCTACACTAAGAGAAGGGGTAGTTGTGTTTCCTCCCCATGAAGCCTTATCTTTTCTTGAGATGATGACTTTATGTACGAGGATGGGGAGAGGAGGACTTTAAACGTGAAGGCAACATCATCAAGGAAAACATCTAAATCCTATTTTTTTTTTTGTACTTTTTGGCCAAGGCTGGATTTGAACTCGCCACCTATGGCATAGGGGGCTGGTGCCCTACTCCACTGAGCCACAGGCGCTGCCCCTAAATCCTGTTTTTAAGATCCAATGTCTCCCTCTCTCATTGACTTTCTCTCTTTTTTGATTATGAGGATAGTAAGCTATGCCAAAGTGTATGGAAAGACGGTCCCTCTTATAGGATTTCAAAATGTTGTTTTCCAAAATACAAAAAAAGAATTCACTTTTTAAAAATGTAAGGGTACTTAATTTATACTTTTATTTTTCAGTAGTATTTAGTACAATACCTTTAACTTTGGCTTTGGGGTTTATGCCTTACTTACAAGTCACTCACTTATTCCTCATCAGATTTAAGACTTTTGTTGCAAGTTATCACAACCACAGGACTGAAATAATTTAAAGGGAATTTATCGGATTATGTGACTAAAACATTCCGAGGTAGACAGGGTTTCAGAGTATATTCAATCAGGTTGCTCAAATCATGCTAATCTCTCTTTGTATTCCTCAGCTCATCTCCTTGATTCAGACTCTAATCACATAAAACTTTCCTTTCTTAGTCTTAAATTAATTCCCAAAGTCTCAGCTCCATATATTTCCTCATTCATCCAGTGCTTCCCCAGAGCCTCATTTCTCCTGACCATGAAGAAAAGCCTCCAACCTTTGGTCCGATTAGACCAGTTTAGATCCGATGTCTCTCTTAACCACTTGCTGGAGTTA
>NW_003852464.1:9429612-9467122 GCF_000181295.1 Otolemur garnettii
TCCCATTGGGAAAAAAATGTCTCTAGACGGTGCTGAATGTCCTCTGGGGGACAAAAGTCCTGGATGAGAACCACAAGATTAATCTGATAGAGTTATGTCTAAATCCTGAACCAGAAGTGGAGTAGGATTCCCCTGAAACCAAGTCCTGGAAAGAAAATGGTATGCAAAGCTATAATTTTAGAAGGATAATTAAGGGAAAGGGGGCAGGTAGTAGCAATCAAATAGATAAATGATCTGCTATTTTTTTTTTTTTTTGTCATTCACTCATTGAACCTATAGGAATGACAAAACCATTATATACAAGGCCATATGATAAAAACTAGAGAAAAAGTAAACGTAAGGTAAGTCTTTAATCTTTGCCTAAATGTAATACACGGTCCACAATTACAATCTATAGTCTAAGTTTTTGCCAGAATATTTATTTTAAAACTTTCCGTCTAGCTTTATGAACATAGCTGCAGTAAGATTCTCATCATGCTATATAATCATCAATTTACTTCTCCGTTTCACCACTAAAAACATCATAATCTCTTTGAGAGTAGACCATACCCCTCTACTCTTCACCAGTATCCAGAACAAAGGAGGTTCTCATAATCTGCTTTATTCTTTTTTATTCACTACTTATCATTCTCATTAGCGTCCAAAATTCTTGATGTAAAATCCATTTGCCTTGATAACTATTGTTTCATTGCAAAATCTGATGATGAAAAGTAACATACCCCCTCTTACTGTCTTGTTTATAGTCTTTGATAAAATATGCAGGGGAAAGAATCATGAGCTCCACCTGGTTGTTTTAATCTGGTCTAATAGGTACTGCAATGAAGCTTCATTGGACACTGTCATAATTTATATTCACTGACAACCATGGCTTTTACCCCAGCTCTACCTACTAAGGTCTGCTTTGGGAAACAATGCCTGTGTCTGTATATAGTTGTAAATATACATACATATAAAAAAATTGAGATGTAATTTACTAGTGTTTAAAATAGTAAATCACACAGATGCTGTGTAATACCTGTTGGAAGATGTATTAATAATAACACAAAGTAGATGAGAATAAACTTCTACTAGGGAGTTTGGTGCTATATGAAAGAAACGAATAGGGTCCTTAAGTCAGGAAGGCAGCTCTTTGTTTCAAGAATATCAGGAGGTGTTGAAGACAAGATCTATGTCTTTTATAGAACCAAACTAGAAATACAAAGTCTAGATAGAAATACAGATAATATTGATTCTGGTCCTATGCTTTAAAACTTTAACTAGCCCCCACCTGACAAAGCTGTCAGCTCTATTCATGGAGATCACAAGTTGTAAAACTTTGTCCTCCACAATAAAATCTAAACCTCCCAGAACATCTTAATCTTGTTCCTTATCTGGATTATTTGACTCTGTATCTCTGCATCCTTTTCCTAGATTCGGTTCCATGCTTGTCCTTTCAACCTGAGAATATATCTCCTCTGGTGTGATTATCATCCTCTTGGTTTTATCAGGCTATTTATTATGAAAGAAAGTCATTGTCCAGGCAGGTTATAACCAATAAAGATTTATTTCTCAGAGTTCTGAAGATTGGTTCAAGATTGAGGCACCCACAAATTCAGTGTCCAGTGAGAGCCCACTTTCTCATACACAGGCGTCGGGTCATTCTAACTTCACACGGCAGAAGGGGTCAGGGGTCTCACTCGGGCTTCTTTTGTAAGGATGACAGTTCCATGCATGAGGGCTCAGACCTATTATCTAATCACCTTCAAAGTCCTCTCCTCTCACTCTCATCAAATTTGTGATTATGTTTCCACTACAATTCACATATGAAATTTGCGGGGAGCCCAAACATTCAAACCCACAGAAGTCATCATCGTCCTGAAGTTATATGCAACATCAGCAGCATGTTAATCAAGACGCTCAGTTTATTACGTAAGGTTATTATTTTCAGTCCCCGCTAGCATTTGACACGTAGTAGGCAGATTCCTAAAAGGAGCCTAGGATCTTCTGCCCCTAGTGGAGATGCCCGGCATAACACATGAGGTTGTGAATAGGCCACGTTTTACTCCGTATGTGACATAAGAGTATCTTGAAGAAGGGAGATTATCCACAGCGACGAGTGAACTCTGCAAAAGCAGAGAGATTTTTCTGACTATTCAAAAAGAGAAAGTAAGACATGTCTCTTTTTGAGATAGGAGTTGCATATCCTGCAGACAGGGCAGGTGTCAGGAAGAGAAGGCCGGCAGGGTAAGAAAGCCACAGGACGGTGACTAAGCTTAGCCACGGTAAGTGCAGCCCATAGAGACCCTCACTCACTCTGCTTTGACCACCCCTGCCTGAAGCAGAAGGAGAATTCTTTCAGCTGAACGTGGGCATGATTGAGGCTTCAGGTCCCTAAACGAATCAGCTTCATAAGCGTGATGAAAAACCCACTCATTGTGTCAAGACTGTGCACAAATACCATGGTAGTGCCTGGAAATTATCCTACAACACTCAATGTTGCCTGCAAAAACTAGGAATATTCCAGCCCCAGTTTTATAGCATGAGGCTGAGCACACAAGACCAAACCCTGACCCTGCATGCTGCTGTCTCCACTGAGATCCGTCCACTCTTTTGTGTTTTAAGAGTGTACTCTGCTTTCAATAAATTCATCTGCCTCTGCTTATACTTGATGTCTGAATTTTCTCCTTTGCTGTGACCCTGTGCTTGAATTTATTCTTGCCCAGAGAACCTGACCTGCCATCCTATCACTGTGACTAGCCTGAGGAGAGCAAGCATCCCTGTTGTGATTTTCCAATGAGAACAGCAATTTTAAAGAACAGGGATAGTCCTCAGCTGATAGTTCTTAGGAAAATGGGGACCTCAATCCTATTTCCACTACAAAGAACTGAATTCTTACCACCTCAAAAATGAAAGCACATTTGATTTTCTCTGGATCTTCTGGGTAAAAATCCAGCCCAACCAAACCTTTGATTTTAACCTTGGTACCCTGATACCCAGACCCCCCTCTGTGATATCCTGAACAGAGAACCCAGCCATGCGTGCTACGCTGAACTTCTGACAACTGAACTATGAGCTAATAACCCTGCTGAATTTGTGGTGTTTTGTGACACAGCAGCCACAAATACTTCTTATATACATTTCGCATAGTTATCAAGTAAGCCAGAAATGCAGTAGAGACCAAAGCATAATGGCTAAGAACAGCAGCTTTGCAATGAGACTTCTTGGGTTTGAATTCTAATTCTGTCCCTTGCTATTGATGTGTGACTTAAAACAAGTGAATGAAGTAAAGTTTCTGATCTGGGGCCAGGTCCATTTAAATATGTAATAGATGCAATATACGCTTCTCAAGGTGGAGAAGTAAAGGAATTTTGTGAAGGTGGAAATCCTGCTAAGTTATGAGTCCAGTTTCCTACTCCAATCTGTGTAGCTCTTTAATCTCTGCATTTACCCTACTGAATGAATTCCCCTGCCCTTCAAATCTTCCCTTGCCATAATGTCTCAGGTCTGTCCTGGGGCTCTCACCACGTCTCAGTTCTGTGACGACTATCCTTGCCAATGAGAGGAGGACATCTTCCAAATCCAGAGGAGCTCTAAGTCAAAAACATCAGAAATCCAGGTCTTTGCCCACATGGCTCAGATCCTTAAACCGTCAGGTTCTTAATGTCATAATAGTCCTTTGAAACTTCCTCCAAAATAGGAATCTCCTGCTTTCCCTATTTTTCTGTTAGGACTCTGGAGAAAAATGATGTCACATATTTCTAACCCTTTCTCTTTCTCCTATTTTCTCAACTTCACTAGCATTTAGAAAGTATTAGCAATTAAAACCTCACCCCCGGGTATAAACAGCACCTGCCAGAAACAGCTCACCAGAAGCCTAATAGGCCAGCTCTGGGTGCCCACAACACAGAAAGTATCAGCGGTATCCGTCACCTGTCCCCCACCTATAGCAATTCAGGGAAAATATGATAGGTACTTATCTAAAACAATTTAAAATCTTTTTCCATCGTAAATGAAGCCTGAAAGGGATGTCGGAATATCATTAGAAAAGAACATCAAAGAATTCATCGAGTTTTTACAATTTTACAAGCCAAAAGGTGCACTCTAAACTGGAAATTTGACTTCTACCAGGTATTCAAGCGGGAGTATTTTTCCCCAGCTTAAACACCTCACAGTGATGAAAATGTGGACAAATTGATTGGGTTAGAAAGATAATCAGCTGGTCCAGAGGTAATTGCTAAACGTTAACGAATTTCCAGTGCTCTCCTGGAGAAGAGATAGCTGCAGGCTACAAAAACTGGCTCTGGCAAGTTCTACTGCATACGAATAATTATTTCAAGAAACAAATGAAGTCTTATTTATTGGCAGTAGGACATGGATCCTTGGCGATCAGCGGTGTGAAAGGAAACTGGGAAATTAATTTGTGCTGAGCAAAACTGCATTCAATTCAGCAAAGCTGTTCTTTGAATTTCAGTTGGTATTTAGGCAAGTTATTATCGCCTCAGGCCCTTTGAACACTTCAACCAGTCTGTGGTCATTTTTCTGCAACAGTCTTCCAGTTGGATATTTCATTTTTATTATGCATTGATCTATAACATGTGAGGGGAGTTATTATTACCCGTGATAAATACTGATGAGCCTGCCAGTGATGGGGGGCGTGTTTAAAAATGATGTAACCCCTTTCTAAAATGGTCATTCAAATGAACTTATGTCCTCATAAGAAAATTATTCATTGGAAGGTTTGAATTATTCATTGCTTTTGTATTTGTTCTGGAGGTTCCTAGTAAGAGAGAAAAATAATCATCCCTAAACTTTTGGAAACATACGACCCACGACTTCAGAGAAGTGAGAAACAAGTGTAAAACATCAAGTTGTCCTAGCCTAAAAATATACAGATCTTTTTCTCTTAAATTTTTTTATATTTTACGTAGCAGTGTATAATTGATAAATCTGTAAACATCTTAAAATGACAGTAGGAGTCACACCTATTTCCATGATGTATGTCCCCATCCTGAATAAGGATCCCCACCCTTATCCCCACCCAAGTGATATCTCCACTTTGATAGTAGAACTCAACGCGATTGACCTCCCTGTTAAATTATAAAATAATGATAATATGGCCTAAGCGAAGAAACAGAGATTTAGGAATAGAATATTTCTCCTACTAAGAAACTAAGAACAGTGGCAGATTATTTTTACCTTGTGAATCAGAAGAGCTGCCCTCAAGGTCCCCACCCAAGTGATATCACACAAGACAGAGATGGAAAGAAAAACACACAAATTGACTTTAGGAACTAGCTCCAGCCTCACCTGGGGGCTTTATAGCATCATCATAAGAGTTCAAGAGCAAATGTCCTGGGAAAAAAAAATGACTCAAATATCCCTGATAATGAATGGTACTGCTTTTGACTTATCACATGTTGTTACTGTTTTTGTCGAGTGAATTTCTCACTACAATTAAAGACTTTTTCTGTAGATTCATTGATGGCCATAGTAGCTAGCATAATCGGTAGACATAAGGCCATAGACATATGGCCACAGTAGCTAGCATAATTGGTAGACATAATAAGTACTCAATAAAAGTTATTACATCAATTTCCCTGAATTATCTTACTGGCTCCCAAGACTAATAAATAGGAGTCCAAGTTGGGCTGAATACGAATGATTTTTAGCGCTTGAAGTTTCTTAATATTTTCAGGAAAATCTTGAACCTGAGATGGGCATTATTCATCTTTTATTCCACAACTGCCCTCATTGTTTTTTGTACATTGAACAGAAAAGTTAATCTCCAAGAAATGTAGAAGCAAACTGGCCTCAATAACAATAAAAGTTTGCATGTTTATTAGGGTTTACTTTATCGCTTTCATCCTCAGAGCAACTCAAGTAATCATACACCCTTTCGCAAATGGAAAAAAGAAAAAGAAAAGCTATTTTTCCAAGATCAAAAAGTCTAGTAACAGTGGACCTAAGTAGGAGAAATGTTCTATTCCTAATTCTCTCCTTCTCCTCTTAGGCCATATTATCATTATTTTATAATTTGACGGGGAAGTCAATCGCACTGAGCTCTACTATCAAAGTGGGCCTTTGGCTAAGTGCCGAGGCCAGAATGATACAGACCAGCTCCTGTTCGAATTTTTTCAGGCACGAGTTGAGGATAGATGCACATGACTATTGTAGATTAATATTTATGCTACAATAGTTATTAACATATTGTTATGAAACTAAGAATAATAACAGTGGCAGATTATTTTTACCTTGTGAATCAGAAGAGCTGCCCTAAAGTAATTTCTGTTCAGTGGTGCACAGAATGAAAGCGTCTACTTTTGAATCAAGTTTGAACACGACTTGAAATTACTAATGTCATTAAATCATCTGTATATTTTGGTGGAATGTATCTTTTCTTATTTAAAGATTCTCAGTAAATACTATCTGTTGTCTTATTTAATGAAATGATGAAGCTTCTGTCCTTCCCTGTTCCAATCTTAGTAAAATCTATCTAGTTTTGAAAAAACAGTTAATTAATTTTTAGGGAATGACATAAAAGGAATAAATATTTTTATTGTCAACTTTGAAATATGATATTTTATTTATTATTATTATTTTGGAGACAGAGTCACACTTTGTCACTCTGTCTGGGGTGTGGAGTGCTGGGGCATCATTATAACTCACACCAACCTCATACTCTTAGGCTCAAGAGATCTTCTTGCCTCAGCCCCCTGAGTAGCTGGGACTACTCAGGTACCCGCCATGACACTCAGCTAATTTTTTTTATTTTTAGTAGAGACAATGTTTTACACTTGCTGAAGCTTTTAGCAAACTTCTGAACCAAAAGGATCCACCTCCCTTAGCTTCCCAGAGTAAAAAGGATTACAGGAGTGAGCCATTCCACCCAGCCTGAAAACGAGACGTTTTTATAAGTTTTTCAAAATATTTTTGGGATTGCTTGAATTAAATGTGCTCACAACACACATGATATATACCAGCAAAATGTTTCAGACTGAAAATCTCACAGAATACAGTGACATGAGCATGGATGTATAATTTTGTTGAAATAATTTAGTGTTTATTGAATAATTTTTTTAAATGTCAATTTTATTATCTCGAGAATTTCTTTGGAGGATTAGTACACCTCATGATGTCCTCAAACAAACATAAGGAGACTTTTGAGGATTAGTAACATGTACGGGTTTTAATATAGTACAGATTTCAAAGAGAAGGATTTAATTTAAAATCTGAATACTATCTTTGTTTCTTCTTTCATATATTTACTTTCCGAAAGATTTTGAAGGCAGGCTCTCATCACACCCTGAAGGCTAGGAGCTGCTCCTCTGAGCATTCACTTGTTCAGGTCCCATTTCTTTTTGCAGGGGTGGGGCTAGCCAGCTTCCAGTTGTGGAATCCTGGTGGCAGTGTGAGTCAAAGTGAAAGCCACAGCTGTAGATATGATCACATAACCAGAGCATGATCGGGCAGTCTCTCCTTCTCCCAGAGGGACTTTGGGGAGACGAAATAAGTCATAACAACATAACTGCATTGGGTCAAACCATTGACACCCGCCATGATGAACACTGTCCAGCCTGCTCATTTCTATTTGGCCTCAAGAAGCACAGGTGAGGCAGTTCGCCCCAACCTCTGACTTCCATTCCTGGCAAAGAAACCACCCACAGCAAGTGAGCAATCAACATTATTTAACATTTTCAGCATTGCTCTTGCTGCCAAAGGGCCATGTTCTCTTTCTCTTTCTGTCTCCCCACCCCCCACCCCCTTGCTGGTGGTGGGCCTCCTCACCCAGGGCCTCCCTCGCTTGCATATTCCTGAGTATTTACCATTTAATTACTTGTGAGTCTATTTCAAGAATTGTGGTTGGAGTTGACTTTCATGTCTTTAACGTGGGGGGTGTGGCAGACGCTGGCAATGGCAGAGGGGGGACTATAACAGGAATTTTTGCTCTGGGAGGAAGAAGAAAACAGGTGGAGCTCGTTTATTCCAGCATTAGTGGCCAGAGGTTACAAGACTGCTGTGTTTCCTGCTTCTCTGGGTCTAGCCACCCACCATTCCATTGGAGAGTGTATATTCCCCATAACTTCCAGCAAATTATCTTTAAAGAGAGTTGAAATTAGATTATATTGCAACCAAATAAATACAATGGATTTAATAGGACTGCTCCATTACTGGGGGGTTGGGGAGAAACCAAATGCAGATCAGAGCTCTGTCTGAACATGCCCCCCGACACTGGCATTGCACACACATGCATACCCACACACCCACTTTAAGAGTACGGCAAAGACAAAGAATGATTTTACTACTCCATGAAGAGCCACCCAGTTCATTCACAACCTTTGTAGTTGCTCATATTTTCTTCTGCTCAAGAAAGGTATCTTAGTTCTTGAGTAAGGCTAAGAGATTAGATAGGAGCTTAATGAGAAGCTAAGGGTCCTCCTGGGTCTAAGCACAAGTCCTTTATTTTGACTGTTCAAAGGAAAGTACTAAAAATAATGGACCTCTACTTAATGCCCAACATGTGCCAACATTATCCTAAGAAATTTATGTTTATGCTTCCATTTCTTCCCCAGATAAGACTCTATTATTATTATCTAATTATGCAAATCAGGAAACCAAGTAACCCGCCCCAGGCTTCCCAGCTAGTATGGCCAAAACAAACTCAATCCAAACATCATCATTCTTTTGTTGTTACCTTATAGGGCACCTACTTTGGTATGTGATGCCCCTCAAGCTCTCTAAGCTGGGACCCAGCAGCGTGTATTAGACGGCAGACTTGCCTAGTGCCGAGCACAGTGTTTATCCATTTCAGTGGTTAAATGCCTATTAAATAATTTCTTGTAGAGTTCAAAAGTGATAACTTCCATTCTTCACTTTTCAGCGAGCTACATGGAAATAATTTCGACATAAACTAGCCGCTTTCCCTACAAATGAAAATGCCCAAGGGAAAAAAAAAATAGAAGGTGCAACGACAAGCACTCGCTGAATATATGACATAAACCTATAAATGAAGGGGATTAAGTATCCGCATTACAGAGAAAAGGGCAAAGGGATTTAAAGATTATCAGCCGATAATCAGAGACAGGAAAGCTCCAGAGAGGGTATTACTGAAAATCACACACCACCAACAAAATATGCCCCACGGTGTATGGCTAAGACAGAGCTAATTGTCCCATTTCCATCAGCAACTAAGAAAATGTGATCTCATATTTTCAATTCAACCCTTTAGATTTTGTGTTCTTCTGGGGAAGTGAAGGTACCATTGCATAATATAGCATGACACCACGGAGATTTTTCTTACAAAATAAATTGTATCTCAATGGTGGGAGGAAAAAAAAATGTTGAGAGTAAAATATACCCGTTATCTGAGAGAAGCAAAATGGCCTTCTAGGGACAAGACTACACCATGGGCTCCAGGAGATAAGATGATATGAATAAGGAGAGACCAGAAAATGTGATAGGCAGGGCTGGCTTGAGGCACTTGGGTTGCTAAGGGAACCCACATACACTGCAAACTCCCCAAGGATCATTTTAGTCACTCATTTAGCATAACCTGGGGTTGGTATGTGATGTGTATCAACAAAATTCCAGCAATGGACCCGTGGTAAAGTGTTCCTTTCTTTCTCACCCGAAGCAGTTGAGTCCCATGAGCTCACACAGGGTCCTCTTAGAGCTGAAAGAAGTAATGGAGTTAGTAATGGAGGCAATTAAGAAGTGGTAATGTGACTTATCTCTGTCACAGTCCAGATAACAGGGACTATTTATATTTAAATATCCAGGCACAGATTTGGGTTACTTACCTATGGATAATGAGACTTCATGCTCTCGAGCCATTTTTGCTCTTCAAATTATGTGCATTCCAGCATTTTTGGGTGTATTTATAATGCTGAATATACTTCAGTGTATTGAGGCCAGCTTACGGCTGCAGATGGAGAAATAATCAGAATAAGCAAAGGAATTAAATCTACAAACAAATTTATAAAGATTAGTTTGAAAAGAAACCACTATGTATGTAAACCTATAAATAATGAAAATGTGCTAAATTAACCCGCTCCTGTAAAAAGTGCACCAGGGTCTACACTGTTGGTGCTCGTGAGGCCATAACAGCACCAGGCATCCTACCACCCTCCCAAATCATCTTCTCTTCTGATATGAAAGCTATAACCTAATAACAACCTAAGGATATGGGAAGGGGGGAGGGAGAGGGGAGGAGGGAATGGGTAGAGGGAGGGGGATTTGAGGGTTCACTTCTGTGGTTTATCTTACAAGGGTACAAGTGAATCTTTCTATGAATAGAATATGATCGTTTTAACACAATAACTAAGAAAATGACATGAAGGTTATGTTAACCAGTTTGATGGAAGTGTTTTGGATTGTGTTTGAAAACACCACCCTGTACCCCAGAAGTGCATTAATGTACACAGTTACCATTCAATAAAAAAATAAAAATAAATAAATAAATAAATAAAATAAAAAAAACTCTTTTCAGATTTATTTTTTCTAATAGCAAATTCAAATGATAGAGCAGATGGTGACCCTCACCCCCCTACCCCCCAGAATTTAACACAGGAAAGACTCTGGATTCTGACTCTCTCATGAATAGAATCATATTCTTTGCCACCGGCCAGTGGCTACTTGGAGTTGTGAGACAGAAAGGACTTTGTCAGATGTTACAAAATGCGACCCTGTGCTGCTCTGGTGTTGTTTGCTGGACTTTGCTGCCCCTACCACAGGGACTCCAGCTCTTGTTTCAGTTCAGAACCCTATGGGTGAGCCACAGAGCCCTCTCCTCCTCTCCTCCTCTCCTCCCCTTCCTCTCCCTTTTCCTCTTTCTCCTTCCTCCATGTTTATTTGTATTATTGGTTTATTTATTTACTTATCTTTTGGGTCTCAAGCTGTCACCCTAGGTAGAGTTCTGTGGCATCACAGCTCAGAGCAACCTCAAACTCTTGGGCTTAAGTGATTCTCTTGCCTCAGCCTCCCAAGTAGCTGGGACTACAGGTGCCCGCTACAAAGCCTGGCTATTTTTTGGTTGCAGTTGACGTTGTTTGTCAGGCCTGACTGGATTCTAACTAGCCAGCTCCGGTGTATGTGGCTGGCATCCTAGCCACTGAGCTACAGGAGCTGAGCCACCTTCCTCCATTTTTAAACATGGCTATCCAGTATCAACCTGAGTCTTAAGAACTATATTTGTATGAAAGAAATATTACTTGTGCATTTCCATTTCCTTCGGACACTGTGATTTTGAGTCTCTGTTACAGCATCTTACTTTTCACCTTGGATTAAAAAACAGTTGGTGAAAGGAGTGGTCAGGATGAATGAATTCACTGTATTTTCAGAAATGAAAGTCAAGGCGTTCTCTTCATGCCATTTCTTTCTTTCAGGGAATCTGGAACTTCCTTCCTTCCTTCCTTCCTTCCTTCCTTCCCTCTTTCTTTCTCTTTCTTTCATCTTCCCCTCCCCTCTTTTCCTTACCTTTCTGACAGAGTCTTACTCTGCTGTCCAGACTAGAGCACCACGGTATCAGCATAACTCATAGCAACCTCGGACTCCTAGGTTCAAGTGACCCACCTGCCTCAGCCTCCTGAGTAGCTAGGACTACAGGAGCCCACCTCATGCCTGGCTAAGTTTTCTACTTTTAGTAGAGACGGGTCCTCACTTTTACTCAGGCTGGTCTCTAACTCCTGAGCTCAGGGATCTTCCTACCTCAGTTTCTCAGAGCACTGGGATTACAGGTGTGAGCCACCACTCCTGGCATTCCAGGACTTCTTTCTTCCCCCTTTTTAGTTTTGCTTGTGGTTTAGTTGTTGTGTGGGGTGAAGGGGCATCCGTGCACTTGGGATTGCTACTGAACAGGCGATAGATTTGTTGCTCTGCGACTACTCAGGTCCTGAGGACTTTGCTCTGCTCCTGGCTCTTCTACAATGGAAGGACCTAACTCTCTCCTGATCCCAGACCACTTTTCTGCCTTTTTTTAGTGTTTCTCACTAACTGACCTTCTCAGTACTCTTCTCTCCACATCCAGTTGTATCCGTCTTCCTGGGGGGAAAAGCCAGCATGCAGATAAATTAATATATTATAAATACATCTCTCTTACGCTTCTTTGAAGCATTATACATCTTATTTATACTGAGTGAGACTATAGTAAATTGTTGCATTCTTTGGCTAATTCTGTATAAAGAGGGGAATTAACGTGAATGTTCTTAATACATGAGTTCCATGAGTTTAGGTGGTGGGGCTGATTCACCAAGATCAAGTTGAAAGCTATGGTATTGCTTGAAGCCCAAGCAAAGTCTCAGTTAAAATCAGTGAAGAGCACGGTGACACTGGAGGGATCACAGAGACAAGGCACCAAATTAAGGTGACCTGATATGACAGGTTTAACACAGAGAAATGTCTTCAAAGTCTAGGTTATCCACAATCTGGAGAAATCCAGATAAAGTCATCCTGTGATAGATCCAAGCATTCTATTTTTTTTATTCTCTTTGTTGATAGAAATTGATTTTTTGTTGATAAAAATTCTGCAGGTTTAAAAAAAAATAAAAAGGCCAGAAAAATCAGGCAGGCATGAAGAATGACTTTAATATTGCACAACAAAACTATTTTTAATTTAAACTCAATTATCAGTGGATGGGGGAAAATGTTGGCCACAGGGAATTTTGCTTTACTATTTGGTTGGTTTTCCCTGACGTATGACGAGATGGTGGTGCCGTGGTTACACGGTAAGATGGAAACATGGGTCCAGTCTGGTCTCCACTGACATTTACCTGGCTCTGTCTCATCATCCTTAGTCAGATGAAGGTTCCAAGTGTCCTACGGGGCAAACAGGAGGCCTCTCTAACTTGGAGTCCAGCCACACTCTCTTCTTAATCTTTTTGAGGCCATTCAAATGCCCTTAGCAACTCTGTGATAGAGTTTCAGCTCCTCTTTCTCAAAGGTCATCAATCTTAGCTTTCAACACACCCTCTCTTATATCATGGTGGGAACAAAATTTTAATCTCCTGGAATGTACTTCTGAAGGGGACAATTAGTACCCTGCACTTTCAGAGCCCCCAGAACATATCAGAAATGTCTCTGTCCTTCCATTCCCTTGGACAAGTCAGAACACTGACTTTTAGGAAGAATTGAGCACATGCACTTTGGTTTGCCCATTATCATCCCTGGCTCCCTGCTAGGAAGTTTGTTTCCTACCCCAGGAAATACCCAGCTGAGCCTCATCAGCCTCATGTTCTTTCAGATCTTTTAGTCTACATCTGGCCCTCACCCTTTAAACCAAGTAGCTATGTCCAGGGTAAGAGACATAACAAGGAAAACCATTGCATTAGAAAAAAATTGTCCCCGTATTATTCATGATCTGTCTGTTCTGTACTTAAACTTCCACGAGGGGAGGCAACTCCAACCTATTTACATCAAAAGAAAGAGCTGAGCTGGCCCTGTGGCTGATGCCTGTAATCCTAGCACTCTGGGAGGCTGAGGTCGGTAGAGTGCTTGAAGTTCAGGAGTTCAAGGCCAACCTGAACAAGAGTGAGACTCCATGTCTACTAAAAATAGAATAACTAGTGTGGCATTGAGGCAGGTGACTGTAATATCAGCTGATTGGGAGGGTGAGACAGGAGGATTGCTTAAACCCACAAGTTTGAGGTTGCCGTGAGCTAGACTGATGCCAGGACACTTTAGCCTGGGTAACAGAGTAAGACAGCCTCAAAATAAAAAAAGAAAGGAAGAAAAGGCTACATTTATTTGCAGTTGATCCTTCCCTCTCGCACGCACACTCTGTGTCTGTCTGTCTGTCTCCTTCTCTCTTTCTTGTTCTCTCTCCCTTTCCTGGTCAGTTTCCTAGTCAGAAAAACCAACCTAGGAAGAGTAACCGCCAGTCATCCAACACACTTCACGTCTTCCTGGGACTGGAGTCCTGACTTTCTGACATGTTAGAAGCGCCACTGTCATTCTGACTACTTCTCTGCATCCCAAGGTGTCTCCTGCTGAAGGGAGTAAAATCCACTGTAAAATGAAATAAACTTCTTTCCAATTTTATCTTCTCAAATTCAGGTAGTTCTGTTCTGATTCTCTAACTGTGGACCAAAGCCCACAGTTACCCTTTTGAGTCTCCTGAGTGATGTTCCCATCTTTGCTGGTCAGCGGCCTTGACTATCGATATCGATACAACGATATCGACTTTAGTTAAAGCCTAGGGTTTGAGTCATTCTCTAGAACCGGTTTGCACTTAATTCCTTGTCAGTCCTCCATGAGCCCAGTGACCTGTGACAGCCGAGTTGTTATGTTCTCTGTGAGGGTTTCTCCTACCATACGCCCTTATTGTTATTTTTCTATGATCCAATTCCTCGAAGCAATTTATCATCTACTGAAACTACTCCACTCCTCACACCATTTTCATTTCCATGTTCCCTAGGCAATAGCCTCTGTGGCCTCATTAGTTATATCAAAGAAGAGGGAAGACATAGACTCTGAGCAACATTTTATTTTAGATAGTAGAATAGCTTGCATAGAGTTAGAAAAGAGAGAGCATTTCAGCCCCAAGTGAACGCACCATCTATCTCCTAGTCAAGGGAACCCATCCTCTATCTCTCTGCACAGATTCTTGAGTCTCAAGTGGCCACCACGGTGACATGATCACCAAACACCCAGTAGAAGTTGCATCTTGTATATCTCGTTGTTCTTAGTAGCCTATGAAGCAAAGCCACCTCAATAGGACTGTTACATAACTATTAATTTCTGTTTTATGTTCTAAACCCTAGTATATTACAATATGTAAGACACCAAAATAATACTATACCATCACTAAGTGGAAAAATTGCTTTTAAATAGATATTCTTAACTATTAAATATGCAAAAAAAAAAGATTTCAAGTCAAATACCATGTCTCTTTAATTGTGATTCTATTCTGAGTAGGGACTCATAGGTACATAACTTGATACATGCTTATTTGTTGTTTGATTCATTCAAGCAAATACGTGATGGCATGTTTATTTTCTCCCAGTTCTTTTTGTTATAAGTATCTGAGTGTCATCTGCCCCGTGTCAAGTGTATTTTGGAGAAATGTATTTGATGTGCTAAGAAGACTGTGTATAGTTTTTCTTTCCAGGCTCTTGAGGTTAAAAATTCAGAAATTTCCTTCTGCAAGAAAGTGCTTGAGATTTAACATTGGCATAAGAGAGGAATTCAAAGGATAAGAATATCAGATGGTTTGCAGATAGTGTTGAAGTGAGGTATGTTTTTAAATAATGACATTTCAACTTTCTGCGAATTAGACCAAAAGGATGTTGACGCTGTCTCTTTGTAACCTTCAACAAATAAGGTGTGATTCTTAAAATATGGGCTTTCATTTCAGAATCTTGAGTTTTCAGAACTATGACACATGAATTAGATGGAAACAGAATTGCCTTTTCTAGTAATTAATGACGTATTCTAATTAATGATCATGCACACCCTTCTCCCTTCAAACAAGCAACTTCAACAAAAAGATCACCTGGTTTTCTACTCTCTCTCTCTCCCCTCTTCCTCACTCTCTCTCATCTCTCTCCCCTCTTTTCTCCTCTCTTTTTCGCCCCTCCTTGGTGCTGCTCTGCAGTCTCCCTCCCCCACCAACAAGAAAAAAAAAAAAGATCACCTGTACGTTTCGGATATTTTAAATTTTTATCCAACTTCTCTGGTTAACAAGTACAACAAAAGGATCACACCAGATAGAAAGTAAAAATGTACTTTAATAACATTTTATTACCTCTCACATGGTAATTTCATACTGTATTTATTTTTTATCCATCTCCATAAGGCAAGTGTCAGCATTCTCAGTATGTACCAGAGTAGCCAGCATATGTAAACATTTAATAAAAATTAAATAAGAATGCATAGAATAGGCCTAATTAAGGCTGGGTGGATGGTACACAAAAACTGAATAAATGACAGCATAAAATAGTAATATTGATGTATCCAAGCTGTAAAGAAATGGACCCTTAGGTTTAACCATCCCTAACATTAGATCATATTATCCACATTTCTTTGGGACGTCACAGCCTTCACTTTGCCATCTTTTTAATAAGTTTCCTTCATCCTTACAATAAAACTAGAATGTATTTTTTCTCAATTCCGATGGTATCTCTTTAAAGGCTGTTCACGTTACATCTTTGCCTGAAATTTTCCCTTTGTTTGTAAAAACAGGTTTTTCTTTTTCTGCCTTTCCTATTTATGGAAACCTATATTTAACTCCACCAAGAAGAGTTTTTGAGACTCCCTCAAACTCCGCTGAATTGTACTGGCTTGGCCTTGTCCCAGTGAAAGCAATTAGCTAACGCTAAACACACGGGAGGGGCAGTTCTAGGTTTGCTTATCCACATTTTGAGGGATCAGTGATGCTCAGACTTCTATCCGTGGAGGGATGTAGGGTGTATTATCATCTGTGTAATCCTCAAACCAGTTTGTGTGTCTACATAGGTTTCATTTGATTCACAATGTGAATGTTACTTTGCAGTTGGATGTCTTTAGCTGGAGAGAGTGTACATTTTAAGGCAATTCTCTATTGCATTATCTCACTGAGAGGAAAGAAATTATGCAAACGCTCATAGAGGATCACTGACTTATCACATCTCCTGTCTTGGCAAGCACTTTCTTTTTATACTTACTAAATCACCTATCAGACAGCTGCACTGCACTGGACATGTTTGTTAGCATGAATGTTTGCCCGGTTTATCTTGAAACCCCTGGAACCAGGAAATAGGTATAACCAACTCTGCATTTGGGATGAAACGTGAAAGATAGGAAAGCAACCTAGGTTGCTTTGAATACTGTACTTCCATGCTCAGTCAACCTTGACCCTAAGTTCTATGTCATGGTAGTGATGGAGAAAATTGCTTACTTTAGAAACAACTTTGATTGAGTCACGTTGATCAAATTCACAAAAATCTGTATGTAGAAGTCAAAATGCAAATTTGTTAACCTGTCATTGCCTCTAGGATGACATCCTGTGTTTCATCTAGCACCCTTCTTTTGGATATGCAAGGAATGGTACACTATCCCCATCTGGAAAGGCTTCTCTTTCCTCCCTTCTGTAAAGGTGGGCACCGTAACAGGTGTCTGTACCTGAACTCTAAAAGAGCGCTGAACATCCACTCTAGTGGCATCTGTTTGTTTTCTTGTTTTCTCCAAGACATGAGGTCTTTGAGACAAGGACCTTGACTGGGCCTCTTTTGTATCTGTCACGCAACAGAGTTGCTGCTCATTCTAGGCTGTCTGTAGATGACAATAGCATTGAAATCTATGTTTTTATTGAGCAAACATAGACGAGACACCTGTTTCTCTATGTCTTCATCAAAGGTTATTGATAATGTAACTGGTACTTCTATAAAATCCCTAGGATGATAACCCAGATGTCTTTAAGCTCAGATTTTCTCCTCCCAGGATTAATTCATTAACAGAAAAGCATAAAATCTCCCAATTAAATTGGACATATCTCTATTATTTGGTAAAATAACTATTAGTTCAGCCTCCTTAATTGTCGATGAGTTCTGCAGCACCTATCATTGTGATTATGAACACCAGGTTTTATAAGGGGTTCAATTTCAGCAAATTAAAACATGAGATTAAAAACAGATATAGAAAATCAGATCTAAATATGAATGAGGTTTATCGGTCTTCATGACTGCACATATAAATATACCACTTGCAACATTTCGTCCCTGCATAAGATCTTCAAATGGATATTTTTGTTTTAGTCTGTTCAAAGCTGCAGTTAAGGTAGAATTATGAAAGTGATTAGCTATAGGCTTTTTATCATTCATCTTGGCCTAGGATGGCAGAAGTTGGTAGATATTATTATACCATATCCAGCAATTTGCTCCATGGAATCTTGTGAAACCCTGTCAGTGTTTGACAGGTGTGTATTTAAGCCGTGTCATCACGTACAGTACAGGGATGAAAAGCAGAGGAAGCTGAGATCTATATTTACTGGCACCACAAAACATGAACATTCCTAGTTCTATGTCAATGAAGAAAATCATTTATGAGGAATGGCTCCATCTCTGAGAAACTAAAGTTTCATATCATTTAGGGGTAATTCAATTGTGAATAAATGATTCAACATAGATGCTAGTAAAACATATTGAATTTAAAAATAAACTAGAAATAAATGTAATTTAGACATCCAACAAAAATAAAAATGACTGTTAAGTGGAGGGAAAAGAAAATTATCACATGGTCTTTCCAATTGGGGGGTATTTATCAAGCACAGTGACTGAGGTTTGAGAACCTGGAATGACACATTCACAAAATCCACCTTTGCTGAATAAAATGGAAAAAATGGAAAATGTTATGCACATGGACTTTATCATAAAGAAGCATTAGATATTAATATACAGCGATAGTGCCAAAAGATTTTTTTTTCTGCAAACAGAAGCTCTTTTCTTTTTTTTTTTTAATTTACCTAATAACCTTGTGTGGAAGTGTTCTCAGGAAGGATGGCTAGCACTCCTGGAAACATGTGCAATCTCCCTGCTATCTGAACAGAAGCAAATTATGGGTGTAGATCATAGGATCTTAGTCCTGGAGGGGAGCTTAGAAATAATTTAGTCTGCATAGATGAGGCCCCTTAGGTCCAGAGCTATGGAATGATTTACGTAAGTCCCATAATTGCCTAGTGCCAGAGCTAGGATAAGAACCCTTTCCAGGTGACAGAGAATTCAGGGTCCTTTTTATACCTCCTCTCCTTGTGATAGCTAGAAAATAACAACTAACATATTAACATGATCTTGGTGGTTCAGAATTCATTTCTTAGACTAGAACACGATTATTGCATAGCCATCCAGAGGCTAGCCTAAAGTTGTTTAGGCATGTCTAGCTTTTGGGAATTTGGGGTATTCAGGCTTGTTCTTAGAGAAGGGATATACGAAGTGGTAGTGGTGACTTTCGCCAAGTTCCCTAAGGACCTGGAAAAGAAATTCTTGTGACACACAAATGACCTCTGTGCTTTCACATCCTGAGCTCTCAGCAGTGAGAAAGAAGTTTGAACTGGTCAGCTTGTTTCTGCTTCAGGAAATAGCAAAAGATGTCGAGGAAGCCACTAACAGGTTTTGAGACCTGCTTTCTTAGGGTGACTCTAGAGAGTTTGGAACAACGCCAGCCAAAGACCCGCTTTCCTGAATGGTTACGGCATCACGGCCACTCTAGAAGCCTCAGCAGACTCCGCTGTACCTGTAAGGTGCCCACTCCAGATGTTGCTAAGAAAGAAGCCACATGAGTAGCCAGCTGACCGGCCCAGGAGATCCGCACACCGTTTCAAGAGTCAGTCAGCAGGTGGGCTCCGTCTCATTGGAACCAATAACAACACACCAACAGAAAGTCTGCGTTTATCTGAGGAGCTGTTATTTTTCTGAAGTTTTCCTTAACACTTCCCTGTCACCTCAAATTGTGTTGCATTTCTCATCTTCTACTCTGCCTTATGACTGTAGAAAGGAAGGAAAGACTGTGGTTAAGATCATTCGCTACAATTGATGGTCGCTCTGCTGGCTCTGGGCTAGGGGACTTAGAGATGCAATCTTATTAAATCATCTCAATGGCCTTGAGAAGTGCCTCTCACTATCCCTGCTTCAAAAATGAAACAGAGACTCAGAGGTAAAAGTGACTTGCCTAAGTTCTTTCTGGTAAGGAGGGAGGGTTTGGATTCCAAATAGGTCATTGTCAATCCCAAGGTCATGTTCTTTCTATTGTACCCTGTGGTCTGCCCAATTCCTGTTCTTTTTTTCTATGTCCATCTGAGAAGATGAAATCAAAGTTCTATAATATTCTGTGGGACAAGGGCTGTAGTCTTTCAGATGCATCCTACTCATCTACAAGATCATACACATAATATTTAACAGAAACATTTAAACAGAAGTAAGTGTCATGGGATTTCTGATAATCTGCTGTCTTCATAGCTCTCATTTCCATTTCAGGCATCTGCAAGAATAATTAAAGAGTCTGAAAACAATAAGACAACATGCTTAATTTGCTGCTCCAGTCATAAATCATGGGATATCAAGTATTAGATGGGGCCTTTAAACAATACAGAATAAAGGACCTCTTGTCTAGCTCCTTTAGAGCTAGGTTGCTATGTAAGTTGCTATGGTTACAGGTAAGCAGGACTAAAGAAGCTAACTCTAATACCTTAGTTTGTAATACGCTGGTAAATGTTTCTCTCTCTGAGATGTAGTAGCTGGGAGAGTGACATTTACCCATGGCATAGGAAACATAATTTGACTAATCAAATGCCCCCAATTAGTTTATTTCAGGGAAAATACCTTTCCTTTTTCCTTTATTATAATCTACAATACAAGAGAGCTATGGCTGCGAATGAGGAGGAAAGGTCTCGGTCCTGGCGACAGTGTTACTCTCAAGATCAGATACAGCAGAGTTGAGCCCAGTGCCCTGATCACGTCAACAAAGAACTTTCTCTACTATTTACTGCCTTTTCGCTCCCTAAATAGAACCCATAATTAAAATTGTGTGTGCTTCACTATGATGCATTAATTGAGTCTAAAGCTGGACTTTATAAGTAAGGCTTTTGTTCTTAAAAAATATACATATATATAGATATATAGATATATAGATATAAATATCTGTTTCCATTCCCTTTTGGGGATAGAGATGAGATAAGTTTTCTTCTTCCTCACATCAAAATCAAACTTCAAAATTTTGTAAAAAATCAAAAAAATTTCTATGGTGGAGTAGTTTTCATATCCTTTTGAAAAACTCAAAGATGTTCTAACCACTAGAATCCTGTGGGAAGCAACCCAGTTGGTTGCTTTAAAAACTAAAGAATGATAAGGCATGCTGTCACAAGATAACGTCTGGGTATGAGTCCTAGAGACAAATTCCCATCATTTCAACATGATCTTCATTTGTGTTTCAAAACAGACAGAATGGTATTTTTGAAGAAAGTCAACATCCAATAATGTTATAGAGAAAAATATCCTTTGGGAAGAATTCAAAATAGGCGATTTCTGAAAAGTAATTTAACCTGCCATTATCATTGGGCTCATCTGTACTTATTGTTTATAAAATATGTGGTTACTAAGGATCAGACAGTGAAAATTTAAAAAAAAATGACAATTGACGGAAAAGTTGATTCTTTTGACTCTCGCTGATTTGGCAATTTTTAAAACCTGATTTCTATAGCAGAGAATCCAGGTTGACCAAATGGAAGTCTGGTGGGTGTATCGCCCTTCTGCCAAAATGAGAGCACCAATAATTCCAAAACCCAGTATGTCCCTTTTGCTACTCATACAGCCTCCAAATCCAGGGGCTGGGAACTTGACCATTTTCATCTTCCTTTTTAAACTGCTTCTTTCTTGGCTGGAAGTGCAAAAACCTCAAACAAACTGGAGAATTAATCTAATTCATCTCTCCTTGAAGGGTCACATGACTTAAGCCAGCCCAATAAGAATTCTTCCCTACGATTTTAATTTTCAGAATAGGAAGAAATTAGACATGTTCTTTGGAAATGAGAGGGTGTTAGGATCAAAGAACAAGATCCTGCCATAGTTTCAATGTTCAGAGAAAATCCACATCTTACAAAGAACATGAAGCTGATGTGTGAAGCAGGAGGAAGAGACAGGACTCCGTGCACACTGTCTGTCCCCAGCAACCCTACACACAGCCTCATCTCTTCTCATTTCACAGTTTAGCTACATGACCCAATAAATTCCTCTTTTTACACCACGCTGACTCATGTTGGGGTGTTTTAATTAAACTACAAAGTTCTTTGTTTTGTTTCGTTTTGTTTCACAAATTCCACTAGCAATGTGCCCAGTTCTTCTAATGGGTAGTCATAAAATCCAAGGGAAAAAAAAATGGCTTGACGCCCAAAGCTAGGTGATTAGGGCGCCAGCCAGATGCACCAGGGCAGGCAGGTTCAAACATGGCCCTAGCCTACTAAACAGCTATGACAGCTGCAACAAAAACATAGCCCAGTGTTGTGGTGGGCACCTGTAGCTCCAGCTACTTGGGAGGCTGAGGCAAGAGAATCGCTTAAGCCCAAGAGTTTGAGGTTGCTGTGAGATGTGACTCCACAGCACTCTACCAAGGGCACAAAGTGAGACTCTGTCTCAAAAAAAAAAAAAAAAGAGTATGGTTCTAGGTAATTTGTGACATCCATCTAACTTGGACAGTCTGAATCCCTCTCTGGCTACCGGTCTATAAAACGTCTCACAACACCCATGGTTGACACAGTGTGATAGATGCCAACTGGAGTATAAAGAAATCCTCTTAGCAGTATTCGATTCTTAGTTGTCTTTTACTCGATACATCTGCTTCTCAACTATTTCTTCCATTATCACAGAAGAACTTGCAACTAAAATTTTAGTGTAAACATAGAATTCAAAAATAACCCCTGCTTTCTCCATTACAGGACTAAGCTTGATTACGATAGATATGATCCATTCGAGCTTAAAAAATCTCTCCACAAAGCTAAATTTCAGTCTTTTAAGATAGTTATTCTCAAACTTTTATATTGAAATACCCAGAATATTTTAAAAAGTTGAATATATTTTCTGTGGGGTTCTGTAAGGAGACAATTTAGACTATGTGATTCCAAAAGAATCTGTGACGAGGACAAGATTGATTTGAAGTTAGAGACAGAGACATGCAGCCTTCAGACACGTGCACCAGGTTTGGCTTTTTTATTTACTGAATATACTTTTCAACAGATGTTTGCCTTGTGGAGTTTGAGACACGCAGGCTCTTGGTGTTGGCGGCTGCTGTTAGAATAAACCATGTTTCCTGACAGCGTACTTTTGTAAAGCCAGCAGAGCAAAATCACGCGACGCTCACATCACTCCCTCAGACTTTCTTCATTCAAATACAAGGAAATAGAACACAGGGCAGATCAATTCAAAGAAACGGAATTGCTCAGGAAAAGTTCAACGTGTGAAGCAAACTCAAAAGGATACCTAAACATCTTGGAAGGAGCGTCAGAGCACAGGGCTCCTAAAGATGACATAGCAGAAGTGGGCAGCATTGCTCATGCGGTGTAAGGCTGAAGTTGTACCAGAGCATCCCCACTACCACCCCAGGAGGATTAGAGCCCTCTGCATCTATGGTCAAAATGAATGGAGGCCTTACGGAGGCAGATGGTAGAGAAGCAGAGGGGGTGAGGTCAAGGCTAAGTGAGGCTTTCTGGGGCTGAGTTTCAGAACAGCCTGACGTGGAAAGTGAGAACCGCTCCTTTCTTTCAGGGGATTTATACTTCCATTTCTTTCTTTCTTTTCTTTATTTCTTTTTTATACGGAATTAACAGATTGTTCCCTAACTTTGGACATGTTTAACAGTTGAGGAACTTTTCCGTCAGTTTTGATATGGTAATTATATGGAAACACATATTCTTTATTTGAACGTTCATTAAATCACTTGGCCAGGAAACAAATAGCAAAATGTCTATCATGATAGTCTGTGTGTAGTGGAAGTTATGCCACTCGTTCTTCTCAGCAGAAAGAATAAAAAGTGAAGTCAGAACCACCCCCGGATGACCACTTTGGGCAGTTTCATTTTACCAGGAGAGGTGAGGAACATTCATAAAATGTATATTCTTGAATTAATCTCCTTTGGGTACAGAGAGAAAAGAGCTCATTATTCCTCTAACTGGTAAAATTTGATTTTTTTGGTACCCTAACAGTATGTCAGTAACTTAATATACCTCCCTATGCTACACAGGCTTACAGACTTCCTTTTATCTTTTTAAACTTAGTAATCCTATGATATATTCCCATGGATGTCTCTGTATATCTTACAATCTTCTTCTAGAATAACACCTGTAGTTGCAATGAAAACAATATATCAACTGCTCTATCTACTACACGAGCATCTCTATTTATCTATAAGTTTATTTTTAAAAAAAACTTAAACAGAAATGTTCATGAACATATAGGATTAGGGAATTTAATTTCTACGTTGTATCACCAAGTTCTATCAAAACTTGATGGGCCCTCAAAGATGTCTAAATCCCGAGCTGCAGATGTGATTAAGGATCTTGAGACAGAATGGCTATGCTGGATTATCTGGGCGAGTTCAATTTAATGACAGAGGTCCTGAAAGAGGAAAATAAGAGGTCAGAATAAAAAAAAAAAAAAGAATATATGTGGTAATTAAAGCAGAAAGAGAGAGAGATTCGATGTGAACCAGCGGACTTTGAAGGTAGAGGAAGGGACTAACATCCCAGGATTGAAAGCAGCCTTTACAAGCTGCAGATATGGAGACGTAGTCTCCCTAGATCTTCCAGCTGGAACAAGCCTTACTGAGACATTGGCATTGGCTCAGTAAGACCGGTCTGCAGACTCTGCCCTCTCTATCTGTGAAAAGTGAATTTGTGTTGTTTAAGCTACTAAATTCATGGCAGTTTGTCAAAATAGCGAAAGGAAACTGAAATTAGGGTAGGTATCAGAATTGCATGAACAACATAATATAATTACCTCTGGAAATTCTTACTCAGCATCTCTGGAAGTGAAATCCAGAATTTGAAATGTACCAAGTGCTCCTAATACATCTGAATTGGGAATTACCTAGGAAATCATTAAATGTTGTAGTCTATTCATTATGTACTTAAACAAAAGGACAACGTAAACATCTCATGATCATCACTATATATGCAAGTACAATTTACCATGTACAAGCGTGCTTGGAAAAAGCAGGCCTAAAAAACTAAATACATTATATTCTGACTTTCTATTGATTTTTTTCCTCTTGTTTCTACACACTGAAAAATGCATACTTTCACAGAAGCTGATCCAGATCAGCAGTTGGAATTTAAGTTCCATGTTCCTGTATCCACTCCTTCAGGATTAATATCATTGCTATTTAGTTATGTTAACTGGTCAGAATTCCTACCCGGGCTCCCACACTGACATTGTCTTTGTTGCATCATCTCACTCCATGCTCCGTCTTTCTTTAAAAAGAAGGTATCTCCATAGGGACACGTTTCAGCATAGATGCCCAGTTTCCCCCTTTTATAATGATTTATTCAAATGAGGTGAGATCTGAGGCTCTGTGTTTGTTATTTTTATTTTCTACACTGGAAAAGAATGGACTCAGAGAGATACACAGTGAGAAGGTCCTGTGACTGAGATCGATGCTTCTTCTTGGTGAAACCTTGAAGTCTTTATTTGACAAAATATATTGACTATATTGAACATTGGAACTCCATGAATAAAGTTCCAGCAACCCTTAGGACCAGACTTCACAGTTGACCCTCATTACTGGCTGGATGGGTCATTGTCTGAGAGACGTTAAGCCACTAGACCTGTGTTGGGTCACCTGCTTTACAACCTGGTGTGCTGGATTAATAATGAGGAAATAAAATTTGCTCTGTTTTTGCCAGTGAGTATCTTGAGCATTCCCTGTGTCTCCTCTCTCCTGCTTTAATGATTGCAGAGGATTTTTTTCCCTGCCAGATGTACATGCAGCAGCAGAAAATGAAGCATCTCTCTCAGCTAATGAGCCGCAAAATACAAAAGTTTGGGGCAGTGCGTGTAGAAAGTTTTGAAAATGGTGACCTACCGGTGCTGACAGTGTATGAGGTGACAATTCCTCCTGGATGGCAGATTGTCACAGATGGAAGACGGTAGAACTTTATGAAAGCCCTAAAATTATTTCTGCCTCAGTTTCCATCACTAGAAAGACAGAATCATGAATTTGCTGTCATAGTATCAGGATTAATGAGGTGGCCCATTAAATTACATTAAATACTTTGGAAATAGACGTTATATAAATAGGAAGCACTCTATTACGTGGACAAAAATCTCAAGAAAGTCTTGCTAAATGTAATATATAAAATGTGACCCAAAATTTAAGTAATTGGCCAGAAATCAGGATTTTGGGGTCAATTTCTGGACATCCAATCTATGTCATTTGAGAAAAATTCTACAGAACATTTGTTCCTCATTTCCAACCTTTACTTATTATATGGAGTAGATCATTTAACACTAAATAAGGGAATAGTTAAATTTATTCCATGTATCATTTCAGGCTGCTAAGAAAAGAATTGTATTAAATTGGTAGTCAGAATCTTTCCCCAAATAAATGAGGATAATTGGATCTCAGATTTGAGCTATGCCATTTGCTAATAAAGAAATGGCTAAGGGGGGGGGGTCCAATATTCAGTATTTTGTATCTTGTTAAGTCTTACATAAAGTTCACTCCAAAAGGGAGGAAACAGGAGGCCAAAATATGTATCTTGGTGGCATGCACCATTAAATCCAGCTACTCGGGAGAAACAGGTAGGAGGATTGCTTGAGCCCAGGAGTTGGAGGCTGTATGACCAATTGGAGGCTGTTGGAGGCTGTTGGAGTGTATGGACCCTGCACTCCAGCCAGGTATTATGGAGAGATCTTGTTTCTAAAAGAAAGGAAGAAACAAACAAAAAACCCCACAACATATATGTGACATTTAGCTGAAAATATTCACATACTAATTGTTCATATTCCTATTTTCATGCAAATGTAATTATTGTGAAGTCGTCTTACATATAATCAACGTTTGGTGACGATTTTAATTTTTCTTGAATATCTGAGTGCTCTGTTATAATATTCTGATGGACTTTGGGTAGAAAAACAACTGGAACAAAATTATATGAATTCTCCATCATAATCAGTCTACACACAGTGTTAGTCTATTGTAAGAATAATTCAATAATCAATCAAGCAATATTAGGACTTTTGAAGATACAGCTGCGATGCTAAGAAGTGCAGGAGTTGTTATGGAAATTTTTTAAATTTTTAAAAAATTTTTTCACTGGTAATTTTGGCAAGAAAGTTTCATCTGAATGGCTCATGCTTGATTTGTGTAATCCCTTCCCTAATATACACACCTCACATTCCCTTCATGATTTCTGAGAAATCTTGGGGAACCCAGGGGAATATTAGCAGAGTTAAGTAAGTTCACGAATTTCACTAAAACCTACATGTGCCCAGAGTATCTCAGTCTGGATAAGCATTTGGTACAAGTTACATAATGTAAGATCCTGTTATGAAAGATGTTTAAAGTAGACAAAGGGAACAGAATTAACACAGTCTTCAATAATATCTCCCTGTATAGCATTTGGGTAAATAAAACTCCTGAGAATATATTTATAACTAACCATTTTCTAAGTTCGTTTACCCAAAAGATTTTGTCTTTGCATTAACTCTGCATACTTCTCCCTTAGACACACACACAAAAAAAACATATTATGCTATTACAAATATATGCCAAGGATTGTGCTATGCATTTTACAAATATATATTCATTCCATTTTTACCTTTAGGAAGGTGAGGCATTGGAGAACAATTTTCAATTGATATTGGCAAAATATATCCTCTTACTAAGTATTTAACTAAATCGTCAAGACTTCAAAGATGAACTATGATACTTACCAAACTGTTTACACATAAGATACTTTGACACCCAATGGCAATGGAACAAATACCTCAACTACAAGACGCTGTGGAAATGCATCCCAGAATGGAGGATGGTAAGCAAGTATTGAACTACTCATTCTACTTAAACATCAAAATTCCACTTGAACTTTGAAAATATTCCTCTGCTCTCTAAATAAAAACACACTTCAGACATTGTTTACTGACTCTTGAGTGAAAATTATGCTCATTTCATTAGTAAACTATGAATTTCCAAGTTCCTTTCTTCGGTGATCTTCTTTGGGGTGCCCCTTGGTTCCACTTCCCTCCAGATGAAGACAGTGTTGTCTTTCATAATACAGTATCTTGATATAAAAGAGGGATATATAATTTCAGTGTCTCTTTAGGCCATGCTATCTTACAAAATACAGTTTTCTGAGCTAATGACAAAGCTGAAGCTATACAGAAATAATTAAACCTCTCCTTTTATTAGCATTCCCTATAATGTGGACTTGGGATACACTATGTGGTAAAGGGTGAAAGGATTAGGAAAATTATTGAAGATGTCTAAAGTTATACATCAGAATTTCGAAAATTTTGTTTCCAAAATCATTAATTTCTATATTCGATTTAGCTACATGTAACATCTAAATGTGCATGCCAAGCTTCAGTTAAAAATTCTCTTCAATTTGCTGCAGCTGTCTTATCCCTTTCTTTATAACCGTTATAAAAATACAAATATATTTTTATATAAATTTGAAAATCTGTATATAGTGTATACAAATATTTGCATATTATATTTATATATTTCCAAATATATTTTCTAACAACCATAATAAATGTGAAATATAACTTATACCAAGAAGATATTTCAGGTGATACAATAACTTAAAAGTCACTCTGACATCCATGACCTGTCTCTTTACTTCTAGTATAATGAAAGTATCGAAAAATCCGCTTTCTTAAACATGTTCTACTTAGACTCATAGTTTGTTGGTGTTTAAAAACCTCTAGTGAGGAGAAAATGTAATTTTTTAAATGTGTAATACTGACCCACAGAGGGGGTATATTTCAAAGGCAAATCTTTTTCAAGCTTAGGTAGCTCAACTTTATATAATTTCAACTTTCTTTTCTTACGTTGGGGAGAATTACAATGCAATTTCAAATTCAATTCAAGTCTCTGACCCTGAACTACTGGATCATAAATCTGTCCAATCCATGTCTTACATTCGAGACGAAACAATTTCAGCTTATTTGGGGACACTTCTTTTTTTTAATTATTAATTTTAAAGATAATGTAGATTTAGAATAAGACAAGTTATAGGAGAGAATAACAGCTTACAAGACAAGTTTTCACCTGAGGGCCAGAAAAGACCACCTACTTTGCTAATGATGTGAAATGTACACTTCAGTCTGAGTATTAAATCTCCTACTCTTTTTAATAGATTAACTTTTTAGTGCATGGGGCAGCCTATAAGTTGACAATATTTCATTATTTCTCAAGTAAATCAATTCCAAAGATCATTACCAAGACAGCAATATTCCATGCATTTTCATTTTCTGTCAAATTTTGAAACCCAGAGTCATCTTTACATAGGAATTAAAACTATAGTAGAACCTCTGTAAGTTGACCACCCAAGGGACTGCAAAAACTGGTCAACACAAGGAAATAGATTTATTGTACTATACTGTACATGTGGTCCACGTCTGGTCTATGAAACTTAGGTCTATGTAAGGAGGTGGTCAATGTAGGGAGGTTGTCCAGTATGAAGGTTCTACTATATATTGATTTTTTAAAAGCCTCTAGTTCAATAACTATGGAAAATATCAGTTAAGCAAAATGGATTAGGAGGGGAAATGCCATGATTCATGGATTTGTTTATTGTTTGGCTTTGCATTTTCAAAATAATTATTGACATTTAGATATTGCTTTTAAATACATTGTATTTTGACATAATTAAGAATACATTTGCTGCAAAGAGTAACACACAAATTACTAGAACAGACTGACCATAGAAATCCCAGTGAGAGTCCCAGGACAGTGAGCCCTTGGAAAAGTTTTTTTTTATGATTGATTCAAAATAATTATTGACATTTAGATATTGCTTTTAAATACATTGTATTTTGACATAATTAAGAATACATTTACTGCAAAGAGTAACACACAAGTTACTAGAACAGACTGACCACAGAAATCCCAGGGAGAGTCCCAGGACAGTGAGCCCTTGGAAAAGTTTTTTTTATGATTGATTCAAAATAATTATTGACATTTAGATATTGCTTTTAAATACATTGTATTTTGACATAATTTAGAATACATTTACTGCAAAGAGTAACACACAAGTTACTAGAACAGACTGACCACAGAAATCCCAGGGAGAGTCCCAGGACAGTGAGCCCTTGGAAAAGTTTTTTTTTTATGATTGAATCAGGGAAATCATAGGCATGGAATCTATTCAATTCTGTGAAAAGACACACTATGTAACCAAATAGAGACATTGGGTTGTTGTTCTTCCAGAAATAAAAATAGCTGTTCAGAATATAATCCAGCAATACTGGTTCTGGGTATATACTCAAAGGACTTGACATCAGTATGTTGAAATGACACCTGTGTTCCCAGGTTCATTGCAGCATCATTCACAATGGAATTGACCCAAATGCTGCCATGAACAGATGAATGGATAAAGAAAATGAGTCTTATATACACAATGGAATGATATTTATCCTTAAAAAAGAAAGACATCTTGTCACTTGCAACAATATGAATGGATCTAAGGCATTAAACTTGGTGCAATAATCCCGGAACAGGCAGACATACACTGCCAGGGCTCACTCATGTAGTATCTATATAATTTAAATGCATACAAGTAGAGAGTAGCATGGTGGTTACTGCCAGGATTCTGTTCTGGGGAAAGGGTCTTTTAAGACCTGTGGTACTGGCAGCAATCAACCGAAACAAAAGTAAAGTTAAAAACCACCAGGGGTAAGGAGACAGGGCATGCAAATAGAGTTTTCAATGGTGGGAAACACAGGGGACCACTGCTAGTTGTGGGGTTCCAGCAAATGGCCCTGAGTGTTTGTTCCACTTAGCTTTTATTGAAGGGTATTATCTCATTTAGCCCAGAGGGTAAGCTGAGAATGGGAATAAAAAGTCAGCAGTTTCTCTGAGTGAGCACACTAGTTCTTGTTCTATCTATAATCATTAACTTTAAGGGTTTGAGCAGCCTTCAGAAATCTGAAACCTGAGCCTCGTGTGGGGGAGGCCTCCTGTTTGTGGTCACACACACAGATTCCTGGGGGGAGGTTAATCCCCTTAAGTTCCCTGTGGAGCAGATGTGTCCCGCCCCAGCATCAAGCTCCTCTGAAGAATCCTGGAAGAGAAGAATGCTCCTCTTATCTCCAACCCAGAGGCATCTTCCTCTGTGATAAGGGTAGAGTTTCTCCGCCCATATTTCAGGGCTTGAGCTATTCCCTTGATCTCTGCCCTGGCCCTAACAATAATCCCCACAGTAGGTATTTGTTTCGACTGTTGACTGTGCAGGGGATGGACTGATTCATGTTCACCCCCAGGCCTTGCATGTAACTTCTCTAAAGCCATTCTCTTCTTCAGAGTGTTTACAGACCCAGCAGGGATGTTTGCAAGTTGTATCCCTTATAGGTGAGACTTCTAGTCCAAGCAGGAACTGTTCACAAAAGTAATTTAGCTGCTGGTTTAAAAGCAAACTAGCTAAATTTTTTATTCCACCTTATTCAGCTTATTTCTCTGTTTTTCCCTTTTCTGGAGGTGGTCTTCAGTCCCCATTCTTCTTACACTTACCAGAGGGAGGAGTTGGGGGAAGTGGACAGGAAAAGGGAAGATGTCAATCACTGGGTACACAGAGTCATTTAGACTTGAGGAGTAAGTTCTAGCAACCCTCTGCATAGCACGGTGCACACCCTTGATAGTAACATATTATACATGTATTCATAAATTGCTAAAAGTAGATTTTAAATATTTTCACAGGAAAGAAATAAGTATGTGAGGTGGTGAGTGTGTTACTTAACTGTCTAATCATTCCATGATGTATGCATTTATCAAAACATGACATGGTACCCCACACCAGCGCTTAAATTAATTTCTTTCTCTCTCTCTCTCTCTTTCTGTCTCTCTCTCCCCCACTTCCTCCCTCCTTCTCTTCCATCCTTCCTTCCTTTCTTCCTTTCTTTTAGACAGATTCTCACTATGTCACCATTGGTAGAGTGCTATGGTGTCAAAGCTCACATCAACCTCCAACTCTTGGGCACAAGCAATTCTCTTGCCTCAACCTCCTGAGTAGCTGGGACTACAGGCCCCCACTATAACACCTGGCTATTTTTTTAGAGATGGGGTCTTGCTCTTGCTCAGGCTGGTCTGGTACCTATGAGCTCAGCCTATCCACCCATCTCAGCCTCCCAGAGTCCTGGGATTACAGGCTTGAGTCACTGCACACAGCCTTCTTTTATATTTCATTTATTGCATGTTTGATCTCAGTCAAGTCACCCAGCTTCACTATTGTTTTCTTCTCAAAAAGCAAAATACTAGCTGATTAAAGAGAAATCAGAGGAAAAAATGAATATGAACAAATGAAAATGTGTTCCAAATATGTAAATTATGAATTATCTATAGATTTATCTATATAACTAAAGAATTTTATTCTGAGAGTATTATATATATATTTTCATATATATTTATGTATTCTGTTGTTTTTATAGATTTCTTGGCTATGTGGTAATATCAGCTATAATATGGCAGAAAATTTATCTGTGACACTCTGTACCTATTCTTTGGAGGACGAAATTAGTAGGCTCCCTAAGTCCAATAAGATTAGTGGTGACTTTGCTTGGGCATGCTTTTCTCCTCCAAGATTGTTTTCAGGACAGTAAGCCCTACAATTAGCTTTCAGTGGAATTTGATTTGTAAGAATAAATCAGCGCTTTGGAAATGTCATGTTCTTATTTTAATGAGTTTATAATTAAGTAGAACACAGGTTGTTTTCTTTGCAGAATCCCACCCACAAGAATTCTATTGATTTACTGCTTAATTATATGAAATCGCGTGTCAGGGTGAAGGTAAAAGCAGGAAACAAATTATGATCCAATCTAAGATGTAGATCTATATTAGACTGAGACTGCTGACCTGTGAAATACATTCAAAAAGTATTTACAAAATCATTCCTATTGTCAAAATGATTAAGGGACATTTTCTCTGGGATTGCAGTGGGGACTGAGATATCAGAAGTTTTCAAAGTCACTCCTGAATTTAAAATGCTAAAAAAGCATATGCAGATTCGCATTAGTGAAATGTATTTTACAATTGTAGAAAGAATAGTTTCATATTCCTCAAAGTCTTTTTTTTTCAGGGTGGCACCTGTGGCTCAGTGGGTAGGGCACTGGCCCCATATTCTGAGCATGGTGGGTTCAAACCCTGCCCCAGCCAAACTGCAACAAAAAAATAACCAGGTGTTGTCCTGTTGTCCTGTAGTCCCAGCTACTGAGGAGGCTGAGGGAAGAGAATCGCATAAACCCAGGAGTTGGAGGTTTCTGTGAGCTGTGACACTACAGCACTCTACTGAGGGTGATAGAATCAGACTCTGTCTCTACAAAAAAAAAAAAAAAAAGAAAGAAAGAAAAGATAGTTTCAGAGACAATAATATTGAATGTGGAGGAACTACTAAAATTAAATGCGCAAATGCATACAGTTTTAGTTGAAACTGTATGTATTCATAAATACCATTGTTATTATTGAAATTACTTTGAGACTATTAAGTTCCCATGGCTTTTGCTCACATGACAATCTTCCTCCCCCAAGATATCTTCATCTTTATCAACTTAAACAATGTCTATGTACAGAACAGGCATTTATAAGTGTAAAGAAAGAAATTTGTTATACTTTTAGTTCTCCAATTATGTAACCAGAGTCATTTTTATGTGGGGTCTGGTGTAATTCCAAATAGGAATAATAATTAAAATGTGCTTTTTTAGAAACTAAAAAATGGGTGATGTTGATATTAATTTAATGTGGATGCAGGGTATTATAGGACCACCAAGGAGTACTACTAAAAAAAAAGATTTCTATTTTTTAAATGAATAGCTGTGATTTTTCAAAACTGTAACTAAATACATATAAGCATTAGCTTCTTGTGAAGTACATTTATACAAAAATGTGATTAACACATAAGATACATGTTAAAGGTAGATGAGATTGAAAATAAAGGTTGATATCTTCAGTAAAGTACCATGAGAATAGAAAAGCATGTATACAATGTATTCAAGACTAATATGAACCCAGTAGATGAACTAATACACACACACAAGAGAAAACCTTAATTCAATTCAAGTCAGAGGGAGGTTAAGAAGAGGAGTGAGGAGAAGAAGGATTAGTGTACTCTCACCCAATGGCACAGTGCAAGGGTATATGGCACAACTCCTGGGTGACAGGCACAACTATAACAGGGACCTCAGGGAAAGACTTACGTAAAGAATGCTTAAGAAGTTTATTAAAACTATGTCTAGAATGGTCCTAACTGAATTATTTTCATGTTCTTCATCTTGGAGCTTCCACAAGAGCTTTAAAGAATTTCAATGATCTGTAATAAAAACAGATAAATCCAGAATAATAGGCAATTGAAGAAAAAAATCAGAATGTCCCATAACTGATGATGGAGATGATGTAGGCCTCCGATAAGGCTAGGAAAGGTATTTTGAGGAGCAGGTGGGCAACTGTTGTGTTTTGTTTTATCTATTGCAGCACGTGTTGAGGGAGGAGAAAGAGAGAGAGAGTTGTGTGTTTACAGAACACAAGCGATAATAGCATGCCCTGGGGAAAGAAAATTCTCAAACCCTTTTTATAAGCAACAGTATCCTCAGACCAGAACTAGATATGGAAATTATAAGAAAAGAAAGTTATGAGTCAATATTTCTGATGAACATAGATGCAAAGAAATCTCAAAAAAATACAGGAAAATCAAATTCAACTTCGTATTTAAAAAAGGATTATACACCATGATTCAATGGGATTTATAAACAGGATATAAGGATGGGTCAACATATATAAATTGAAAAGTGTTACATACCATATTAGTAGATAGTAGAATCTACTAATAAAGGTAAAATCATATGATAATCTCAACGCAAAGAAATTATTTGACAATATCCGTGTTAGTCAGTTAGATGTAAGCATTCCACAATGTGTATCAAATGGACATTGTACCTCATAAATGCATTAACATACACGGTTATGATTTAATAAATAATTTTAAAAAACTTTCAACAAAATATGCATCTGAAAATGTGCCTAAACACACTAAAGGCTATAGGTAACCTCAGACTCAGTGGTAAATATCTGAAAACTGCTCCTGTACAATCAGGAACAAGACAAGGACGCTCACTCTCCCAGTGTCTTTTCAACATAATACTGGAAATTCTAGCCTCTGTACTTGGGCAAGAAAAAGGAAAAAAAGCCATGTGACTCAGAAAAGAAGTTAAATTATCTCTGTTAGCAGAGGACATATACCTAGGGTGGCAGATTTGAACCCAGCCCCAGTCAAACTGCAACAAAAAATCATGGGGCATTGTGGTGGGTGCCTGTGGTCCCAGCTACTGCAGAGGCTGAGGCAATAGAATCGCCTAAGCCCAGGAGTTGGAGGTTGCTGTGCACTGTGTGATGCCACAACATTCAACCAAGGAAGATAAAGTGAGACTCTGTCTCTAAAAAAAAAAGTTGAATACTTGTTGCCAGGAAAATTCCTAAGTGCTTAAATAAAGAGTTTTCAGGTTTCAGGAGATTACATCTTATTGGGAGAAAAATCAATAATAAAATAATAATTATATATTGGATATGTCACTCTGTTATAAGTTCTGTGTAAAAGAAAACAAAAAAAAATCTGCATGAAGCGAAAGAGTTTGATATTGGGAGGAAGGCTATTTTATAAGAAATACTCATGAATTTTCTCTCTAGGAGGGTGACATTTGAGCTGGTGCATGGAAGAAAAATAGGAGCCAGTCCTGTGGATATCTGGGAAAGATTTTTCTGGAATAAGGTTCTGATCTTTGGGGTGTTTAGAATGTTCAAGTAACAGCAATAAAGTCAACTGAAATGAAATGAGTGAGGTGGAAATTGATGGAGAATAGTTAAGACAGATAGTGAGTGTGCCAGGCACCCAGGGTTTGTAAACCTGGGGAAAGGGCCTTGACAGAAAGGGCTTTGGGCTTGGCTCCCAGCTCAGTCGTTAGGGCACCAGGCACATACAACAAGTCAGGTGGGTTGGAACCCCGATGGGGCCAGCTAAACAACAATGACAACTGCAACAAAATTAGCTGAGCGTTGTAGCAGGTACCTGCAGTCCCAGCTACTTGGGAGGCTGAGATAAGAGAATTGCTTAAGCCCAAGAGTTGGAGGTTTGGAGGTTACTGTGAGCTGTGACGCCACGACACGACATGATACTGAGGGCAACATAGTGAGACTCCGTCTCAAACAAACACCAAACAAACAAAAAGACTTTGATTTTAGATACATTTTAAAGCTAGAAAATATAAATCTAAAGACTATATGTGGATTGTGAAATTTGAATTATATTATTAAATTATAATTTTAAAGTTTTTAGTTTGAAGCAATTGGTGAAATGTAATTGCCACATTCTAAATTTTAGGCAAAATGATGGAGGAGCCCTAGGGAAGTTATTGAGTTCAGATATGGAAAAGTTATTTTGAGATACCCCTTAAACATCCAGGTAAAAATTTCAAAAAGGCAATTGGACTTAAGAATCTTGAATTTAGATTGACCAGAAGAGTATATTTATACGTAAAGTCTCAAAAATATTAATTGGATATATTTTTCCAATCTGTGGGTACCAAAACAGAGGACTCCATAGATCAATGCATTTTTTAAGGCTCATAGTTCGTAAGTGATAAAACTATAATTAATCCAGCATTGTCCCATGCCCTAAACATAATTTCTTTTTCAGCATGGTTTAATTTATAGAGATTGAATATCCAGAATGAACCAACTCAAACATAATACCGAGAGTAATACACTGTCAGGTATTCACCCTTCTTTCTGGGACACAGCATGGCATTTTCTTTAAAATCAAAGAACCTTAAATTCATTCTTTTAGACAAGAGCCATATATACTGAGAACAACATTGGGCCAATATCCTACTAGATTTTGACAATCCAGTGGTGAATAAGACATTGTATTTCCACATTTATAAAGTTCATGATATATAGCTGAATGATGAATAGTGCACAGTTTCATAGGAAATTAAGTCTCAAAGAGAAAATGAGTGACACTGAGAAGTCAGGGAAAGTGTCTACTTAAGCTGATGACCAAGAATTGGGAAACTAGATTCAGGAGTGGAGGCAGAAGGGTGGTAGGGAGGCTTAGAAAGAAGCAGGCCATTGCAGGGAGGGGATCGAGGAGAGAGGGGGCCAGGAAGACTTTCCCACAGAGAGAACACAGGTGCAAAGCTCCTGAAAGAGGAGGAGCTTTATTAGCTGACATAGCCAATAGATGCAAATTCATGTTTATTATACTGTTCATTATATTTAAGTAGTCCAGACCCATTCGTCTTTCTGGTCTATAGCTACCTCCAATAGGTTCATCTGTATGTACACACCTAAGAAATATTACCACAATTTATGATCTACAGAACCATCGTGTTAATCTCAACTCCAGCAGTCTGAGATGGATAATGTACATTCCAGGTAGGTGCGCTGGAAGTCATGGAAATCACTAAGCTGATCAGTCTCCACAGCAGAGAAAAACCACAACCTTGCCTCCTGCTGTGTTACATTAGAGGAGAAAATGTGTCTGTGACATGTGTAATCGTAGGTCAAAATGTGCTTCTCTGAAAAGATTGAGATGTATCACATTGCTCTCCATGGAGTCCCTTTGCTAAATGAGGGCAATGAAATCCTTCAACTTCTCAGCAGCGGACAGATGTTTGTCTTTTCTAGATTACCCTCAGTGCCGATGAAGCCCAAAACCACTGAGAGAAGGGACACCTCTCTGGAAACGCCTTCCATCGGATTGGGCGGGGGGGGGGGGGCATCAGGGGTTTTTTCTAATCACATATTTTAGATCCTGATTCTTTACCTCTGACTGCAGCCAGTTGAGAAGTAGAGGCTAAGGAAGACAATTATAGCAGAT
>NW_003852464.1:9467151-9469427 GCF_000181295.1 Otolemur garnettii
TTTTTTGCAGTTTTTGGCTGGGGCTGGGTTTGAACCCACCACCTCCAGCATATGGGGCTGGTGCCCTACTCCTTTGAGCCACAGGTGCAGCCCAAAATTATAAATATTTTCATGAAGGTATCTGATATCTCCATGGAAAATACATATATTCTTGGTCACAAATTAAAAATGGCAAATATAGATGTAACTGTTAATTCAGAGACCACTTTAAAACAAACAACAAACAAACAAAATAGGAACAGCCACATAGCAGTTCATGCACATATGCTGTATGTAGGACAACAGTGTAAAAATAAAATATGCACATATATCCCCAGGCCAGGATATAATTAAATATTTCCAGCCCTAAGTGCAGAAGCAACAGAACTAAACTTCAAGAATGCAGAAGACATTATTTATCTATACAAAGCCTTATAATTTACCTGTGCTCATATTTGGTTTCATTTCATGACTTCCCTAATAGCTGATTCTCAACTTGAACTTCAGAGAGGCTGAGCAAGTGTCTAGGTTTCGAAAAGTAATAATAAAGAAGTCAAGATGCTGAGTTGGGTTTGGGTTCCCGGGATAAAAAGTATCAAACCTTATATTGATTTAAATAGAGCCCTGTTATGTTGAAATGGGAGACAACAGTATTCATGAATCACACTAGCATTCCACGTCACTTTCTTTCTTTTCATGCTATTCTGGATAAGAAAGAAAAGAAAAAGAAAAAAGAAAAAGATACAGAGCAATGTTTAAGCATCATCATCTGTTACTTTGATGAATTTGCGTATGATTTATAGAAATTACAAGGCTACACATTTGATAAACTTTATTTCTATCTTCCATCTTGCACTGTGCCTTAGTTTTAATTCTGGGTAACTTACAATGAACAGAATTGTTTTAGTTCACAGCTCTGGAACCTGGGAAACCTGAAAGCACAGTCCTGGCATTTTCTGCTGGGGACCATCTTGCTGCATCACGGAGGGGAAAGTGAGTGGACCAGCCAGGGTGGAAGTTAGGCCAAACTCACTTTTATGACAAACCCAATCTCTTGGTAACTAACTTGCTTCCATGATAATGATGTTCATCTTTTCATGAGGGCTCTACCTTCCCGACCCAGTCACCTCTGGTTCTGTCCCACTTCCCATTGGTTGCACTGGGGATTACGTTTCCCACGCATGAACTTTTGGGGGACACATTCAATCATAGCACAATGGCATCCAGTTTCACCAGGATTTAGGTCATATCAAGGTAAATATGTTTAATGTAGTTTTTAATTAATCATAAAAATAAAATAACGAATGATGTTTTGCTTAAAGAAGAAAATCATCTATCCACATTAAAAATGCCAAGCTCCTGCTCCAACATCCTGACATTTCAAAATCAAATGAACTTTAGCACATCAGGGTTATTGTCTTAGTAAAATACCTAAAATTGTACCCAACTGTCTATATAAACTAATAAAGAAACAAGTTGTATTGTAAATTTAAATTGGACTTTGTACAATTTTCAGTGAAAAAAGAAAAAGAATTGGGAAAAATGACCAGGCACAGGGATTCACTCCTGTAATCCTAGCACTCTGGGAGGCCAAGCTGGGAGGATTTCCTGAGCTCAGGAATTGAAGAATAGCCAAGACTAAGAGTAAGATCCTACCTCTATTAAAAATAGAATAACTAGTTGGGCATTGTGGCAGCGTCTGCTACTTGGGAGGCTAAGGCAAGAGGTTGCTGTGAGCTATGACAGCACAACACTCTACCCTGGGCAACAGGGCAAGACTCTGTCTCAAAACAATAAATATACAAACTGAGAAAAGATGAATAGTACTTGAAAATGATTTCCTTCTTTTAAGAAAGAATACTTTATTAAGGTTTTAGTCTAATGAGTTTGCTATTACACTGTATCCAAATTTTGCCAAAACGAATAAACCAAAAAAAGCAAAACATATTTTCCGTTGTTCCAGAACGATGAAGAAAAAGATAAGAGAGCTGATTGTACTCATAAAAAAAGTGGTAGAAGAGTTTTTCTTGGCTCAGCGCCTGTAGCTCGGGGGGTGAGGTGCCAGCCACATACACCGGGGCTAGCGGGTTCAAGCCTGGCCCAGGCCTGCTAAACAACAATGACAACTGCAACAACAACAACAACAACAACAAAATAGCCCGGCGTTGTAGCAGGCGCCTGTAGTCTCATCTTGGGAGTCTGAGGCAAGAGAATTGCTTGAGCCCAAGCGTTTGAGGTTGCTGTGAGCTGTACGTCACGGTACTCCACTGAGGGCAACATAGTGAGACTCTGTCTCA
>NW_003852464.1:9469888-9478986 GCF_000181295.1 Otolemur garnettii
TGTGAAAATGTTCTTAGATATACACATTGTATTAATTTTTCTATAAATTTACCAAAAGATAACATCAAAACTTTTGAACTTGATGCTACTTAGGGACATATAAGGATCGAGGATGTCTTTAGGCACGTGAGTTCCCAGCTTTCCTATCTTGAGTAAGAGAGAAAAGAATACTCCAGGAATGACCTGAAGATATTAGACTTCCAAACGTTTCTCCCCTTCCTTCTACTTGGCTCCATCCTTCAAAACAGAATCAGCTCCTGACTGGTCCATCTCATGGCCACATTGCAACATAAGCAGAGTCCCTGGATAATCGCATTGTATCCATATAAAACTAAGCCTGAGGACGAGGTGCCTAATTACTCTCTATGTGAATCAGTTCTGGCAACTATAACAAAATATCCTTAGACTACATAGTTTGTAAACAACAGAAATGTACTACTTGTAATTTTGGAAGTTGGGAAATTCAAGATCAAGGAACCAGTAGGTTCAAGACTGCGTGGGGACCCTTTGCTCATAGATGTGACATCCTTGATAGAAGGGACAAAAAAGCTCCTTTTAGGCTCTTTTACAAGAACACAAATCTCATTCACGACAGAGAGAGAGAGAGAGAGAGAGAAGAGAGACTCTTATAACCTAATCATCTCCCAAAGGTACCACATCTCAAAATCTCCATATTGGGGATTAAATTTAAATATGAATTTGGGGGAAAACAATCATATAATGTTCCATTCAATTTTGATTTTAATGATTGAGACAAAGGATACTTAACGTACGAAAGAAAAGGACTTGGTCTGTATAAAGTTAACTATGAATCTTCTCTTTTTTACTTTAAAATAGAAGGTGCTCAGTAGCTGACATTTAATGCAGTATAAATTTTATTTACTTTTGGCCTAAGTGGAAGTAAACACATTACAAATATGTGGAAAGTTTCAGTACACAGATTGCCAGTGGAATTTTTTCTGTTGTCTCAATTCGAGGTACCTACAGATATCACATATAGAGTAATGTTGTGTAATCTATTTGAAATGAATGGCTTTTTCTGCTTGTTTGCTTCTTTAATTCTCTTCTGATTATAGACCAGATTAATATTTTTGTAAAATTCACAAATGAGAGAGAGAGAGAGACTAGCACAGCACTTCTACATGCATACTTGGACTTTGAACATACTTCCAAAAATTCAAAATTGTCCTTCTCAAATTCTGAACTGGAGAAGATTAATTCAAGTGAGATACGCCAAGCACAGGAATATAAACCTTGCAGGTTCTCACTATGTGTGGGAGTAAATATTAAAAACAATTGATCACGTGGAGAGAAAAAAGGAATGATGACCGGTGGCTGGGAAGGGTAGACGGAGGAGTGGGGGGTATGAAGGGTAGATGGTTAGTGGGTGCAAAAAGACACTTTTGTAGTTAGAAAAAACAAACAATATTTGGTAGCAAAACAAAGTGGCTATAATCAGCAATAAGTTAAGGTAGACTTTAAACTAAATAAAAGGGTGGAATTGGGAGTTCCAACACAGAGAAATGATAAGGGCCTGAGCTAAGGCTTCCCCATGACCTGATTGGATTAATTTACACTTCATGCTTGTTTTAAAATACCACATGCACCGTCTAAATATATACAACTATTGTGTATTCATAATAATTAAAAAAAATTAAAAGATACTGATCCTAGGTGGCACCTGTGGCTCAAAGGAGTAGGGCGCGGCCCCATATATTGGAGGTGGTGGGTTCAAACCCAGCCCCAGCCAAAAACTGCAAAAAATACTAATCCTGCAATATAACAGCAACAGATTATGTTGTAGATTTCTTCCTGAAGAGTGTGTCCTAGGGGGCCAGCCCCCTAGCAATCCATGGGTATTCTGAAAGTTCGGCGGAGATGGGAGAATGAAAGAAATAAAGACACAGAGACAGAGTAAGATTTCATAAGAGTGGGCCTAATGCTACCCATGAGAGAGACGTGAAGCCCCATGCTCCGGGTTAACTCAGTATTTATTACTTACATTACCATTAAATCAGCAAATGAATAATCACGGGAAAGCAGAAACCTGCATTATGTGTCATCATTCTTGTGGCATTCGCAATTTAAACTGAGCTACTGTTTAAGGATTACACCTTTACTGTTTCACTCTATGCCTAACTATAAGCTAAAGAAATAAGCTCTGGTTATTTCTCCAGAACAAAGAACTGGACTTTGCAGAAGCAGTCAGCAGGTTTGACCACGCTCACCATTATCATGGGGGGCAATTGAGTCTCTGGGTCCCTGTGGGGCAGATAGGCTGACACCACCCCAATACCTAGAGTCCAGGAGAAAGAAGTTGCTCCACTAATCTAGCCCCCAAGAGGCTGTTCTTCTCATCTGGGAGCCTGCTGCATGTACTGTTAAGTACATCTCTCAATGGCTTGTTTGTTCGTAGAGACCTTTGTACAGGCTCTCTGTGGGGGAAAGTTCAGGCCTCAGTAAGACATTTCCTATCTTCTCTTCCCAAGGCCTGTGCTGCCGTTTTCAACAGACTTTTGGGGTTCCCAACACACACTGTGGTCTCCCTGCACACGTAGTCTCTGAGATATCCACATTTTCCATCTGTCCTTTATCCTGTGCCTCACAATCTGCATTCCCTAATTGTTAAAATATTTCATCAATTCCAATCTAAATACATGCTTCAAGAGGACGGCTTCCTCGCCTCTACTCCTCCGCCTAGTTCTCTCACACTTCCACCCACGGTATTTTTATCTTACTTACTCTTATTCTTATCTCTGTCAAAGATGTTACACCTTGGAACTCTTTAGAGAGGGCTTGTGCTGTAATTGTTGCATCCATAATAATAGAATACTGCGTGAGATTTAGTAAGTTACTAATGAACATTAGTACACTGAATGTATAAATTTCATAATCAAAACCCCTTAAAAATGCCCCAGAATCCTGAACTTTTGGAAGGAGCAGAAAAGTAGAATTAAGTACTGCTGTAGTATAAAGATAACAACACAAAATGTTCATATATTTAATCCCTTATCTTAAAATCTTCATACCTCAGAAGCAAATGAAATTAAATCCAAGGAATTGTCATCCCTAAAAGACTTTTTGTGGGTACAGTGGGCTAATGTGGGCTTTGAAAACGGAAGGGTTTCGGATTCATTGAGCCTGGGCTGATTTCCATAATGGACACTCACAGGACATATTGGGCTGGGCTTTGATAGGGCAGTTTCTGTTCTCAGCTCAAGTGGGGACACTGATATCTACCTTGTGTATTAGTCTACTTGCGTCATTATAACCAAACAATACAGATTGAGTGGCTTAAAGAGCAGAAATTTAGTATCTCACTTTTCTGGAGCCTGGAAGCCCCAAATCAAGGTCCTAGTAGGTGTGGCTTCTGTCCAGGCCTTTCCCCTGGGCTTGCAGACAGATGCCTCCCAGCTCTGTCTTCTCGTGGCCCCTTTCTCTGGGCATGAACATGTATTTTTGTGTATCTCTCTTTCTTCCTACATGTACACCAGTTCTATTAGATTAGGACCCAACTTGATGGCATCATTTCACCTTAATTACCTCTTTAAAGGTCCCGTGTCCAACCACAGTCAAATCGAAGGTGAAGGCTTCAACCCATAAATTTTGTGGACACCACAATTCAGTCAATAACACTTTGGCACCTTACTGTAAAAAGGAGATTATTTGTAGAAAGTATACTTTGTGGCACTGACCATATATTGAGTTATCATTAAGTTACTACTAATAAAATCTATTACTATACTATGTGCTAATCATTCACCAATGGTAAAGATGTACTATGTATTTGCAAACTCCCTTAAAAGCAAAATTCACTTAAATAAACACTTCAGCGATGAGAGAAAAAATCAGGTTTTTTTTTTTTTGAAAAAGGAGAAATCTATTAATAACTGTAAGGCTACACGAGAACAGAAATATGCTAGAAAGCTATACTGTAACAATAATAATGGCAATTATTTAAATTGGCAGGCCTTAAAGGAAAAAGTGATGGCCTGGGTCATCTGATCTCACAGCTAATGACACTGACGTTTTAACCTTGCCTTAGCTTGACGGATTATCAAGCATTCAAAGAACCAGAGATTTAATTTTTACTAAGTATTTTTTTTCCCCAGGAACCATGATGATTCCTAATCAACAATCATATTTTAATACTGTGGTTTCCTTGGAAAGCATGAATAATTGCATGCCATCTGTATCTTTTAACTTTCATAAGAAACCTGAGCCAGCGAATTGAAAACTAAACGTGCTAATCTATTCACTGCACTGAGCTCATGCGTGAAATGCAAGAGAATGTCAGAGAAGTTGTCTATTTGTTTACAGAGGCTTTACTTATTTTCTTTCTTTCTTTCTTAAAGCTTTTCAGTCTGTCCCTTTTCCCACTATCCACCAACAGAGCAAGTGGCAGCCTGGGGCTCTAGCTGTTCCTATTTCTGGACCCTCTATTTCAAAACTTGTTTTTTGATGTACAAGGGGAAGGAAAACCAAATAGTTTGCCCCATCCGTTGCCCTGAAATAAATGTGGGTGTTTTGTAGAGCATTGCGCCACTCTGGAAAAATTTTCTGTCTATTTTTTCCTCCTCAAAAGAGGACTGTAATTATAAAAGCCAAAAAGCTAAGGCCAAGTATCCTAGCAGGGTGGTAAGCACTGAAAAATTACTTACCAATGAATATGGTCGCTTCTATTCAAAGCTATATTAGTTCTTTCTTATTATGAGTACTAAATTGGTATAGCATTACGACGAGAGCTGTGATTTTCTTGAAATTTGTTCATTTTTACCCTTTGAAATGATAAAAACTCCTCCCTCTTTCCTAAACTGGAATATGCTTCCAGGGCATCTAGATATAAGTGTCCCCAAAAAGGCAGAAAGATAAAGCTGAGAGTGAACAGTGTGTATGGGTCTAAAAATGCTTTGAGCTGTAAAGTACAAAGGATAGCTATTGTGATCTAGCGAAGAACCATCAAAGGCAGGTTTCACTCAGGGGATTTAGGGCACAAAACTTATTGAAAAGTAAACTAAATGGCAGAGCCAATTTACGGGTGTTTGGAGGGGTGGACTAATGACTGGATACCCCCTTAGCAGAGGGTCATCTGCTGATTTCTGTCCACTAACCCCCACCCACCTCCCCTGGGGTTCTATTCCAAGTGATTCAGTGTGTTCAGAGTCATGCAGGTCAGTTTCAGCTATTTCCCTAACTACCTAGGTGACTTGGGGTGAGTTTTGTTTTTTTTCCCCTCTCTTTCTCTTTTAGAGTTCAAGTTTTCTAGCTTGTAAAATACTAATGATGATCGCTGTCTTATGTGATGGTAATTGGAGCGAATGGGTTATGACATGCGAAGTATTTACAACTTGATTGACACATAGCAGGTCCCCAAAATGTGTCAATAAATACTTGCCTATCATCATGTGGAGAGAAACACAGAATTATCTTTTGAAGACCTGAGCAGGTTGGTTGATGTACAAGCAGAAGGAAAACTGAATAGATTGGCCGCATCCCTTGCCCTGAAATAAATTTGGGTGTTTTGCAGAGCTTTGCACCACTCTGGAAAAATTTTCTATTTCCATTTTTTCCTTCTCAAAAGCTCTAAGTACTCTTGTTACAGTGGATTTTTTTCTTGCCAGCAGGAGTAAGTGCATATTCTATTTCCCATTGGGTGGATGAGTTCCAGGAGCACTTGTTTACAGCCTCCTGGACAGGTGGAATCAAACTAGAAGTCCTGGGTCTCTAATAGATAACAAGGTAACTTCCTTCAAAACAAATGTTCCTTACTTATGGGCATTCATACAAATGTCACCAGCATGCATCCCAAGGCCCCATAAAAAGGAGAAGGAGCCAGGTAGGCTCTGTCTCCTGGGGAACATCCTCAGGTGAATCCAGCTGTGCTGACCCCTGTCCATCTCTCCACAGATAACAGGAACCAGCATGCCACCTGCCGCTAAGGACTTTCTGTCTGAGATTACAGATTTGCTCCTTGTTTATCCGGGACCTTTACTGCACTCATTGTGATCATCAACTTTATCACCGGCAGCAGCTTCAAAACCGCCAACACCATGAGTACAGTGTGAAGTGTATCTTATGCATTGTGAAAAGCACGGTAGACTTCCCTACCTTCTTAATGCATATAATTTAGGTGATGATAATACAAGGTGATAAGACTTGAAATGTATGACTCCAGCCCAGACCAGCTCCTGATCTTTGCCTCCAATAAATACCTGCCTATTTAAACACTCTCTAGCTGCCTAACAGGCAGTGAAGAATATAAGACAAAACTGAACTCCTAGCCCTTTTCCAGATCACATTCTTACTGTCTTCTAGTTCCCCATGTTAGTAAGTAGCACTGCTATCCAGCTGAGTGCCCACATCCAGAACTTTGTTACTGTCTCTGTTGTAATCTGGAAAGACAGACTCGAACCCCACTTAGACGCAATCAATTGGTGATTTATTTGCACCTGAGCAGGGGGCCATTGCTCTGAGAGACAAGCAGCCCTGAAGTGGAGGGCCAGTTGTTTTTTATAGTTTAAGCAAGCAGGTGATACAAAAGCAGAACATTGCATTAGCTCAGGGGCAGGGTTATAGCTTGGTTGACAATGGATACATCTTAAGTCACAATGTATAGTTATATAACAACGATTATTGCTTGGGTAACACAGCTTAGGTAGGTTTCCACCACTGTTCCACTAGGAACTTGTTTTTTTTGTGTGTGTGAAACTTGGGACTTCCTGGGTTTCTATGCTCTGAAGGCTTTTCTTGGAATAGACCCTGGGGAGAGGGGGCATGGGAATGGGCTGGGAGAGAGAGGCTGGGGGAATGAGCTGGGAGAGCTCACCCTTCTGGGAGAGCCTGTAGGCTGGGGGAACTAGTTGGGAGAGGGGAGGACAAGATGGGAGAGCCCAAAATAGTCCCTATCATTATCATAATACACAGTCAATCTATTGGGAAGTGTTACAAATTCCAACCACAAAGTATATTACATGTCTGAGTAATTTTCTTCATTCCTATTACCATTATCCTCACTTTCCTGGTCAGACTCCCTACTTCTGTCTTTTATTTATAGAACTTTAATCATCATCTATTGAAAAACATACTTTAAATTCTGTCCTAATCAAAACATAATAAATTGCCATTATACTTAAAATCAAAACTCCTGATCTTGAAATATAAGATCTCATGTCCTGGCTCCTCTTACCAACTCACATCTATATTTTAGGGTGCTTTTATTATCAAAAAAAAATGTATATCCAGGCTTCTGTGATCCAAGAGAGCAACTAAAAGAAACCCGAAGGTTAAGGAAATAAAAGTCGTCTGTGGGCCGAGGGTGCGAGGCTCAGGTAGAAAGGCAATATTCTAAATTCCTATTGCGACAAGTAAAGCCACACCCTTGCCAACTGTCAAACCCTTCCTGACTCTAATTTATGACCCAGACTACCACTGTGATTGGACAGTGATGGGGGTGGGGGGTCTCAGTTCCCCAAACCCAGTGACCTGGTTCATTACTCAGCTGAGCTAGAAAGTTCAACTGAGGCACATCGGCAACCAAAACCAAAAATGAGTGGAAGTTGAAAATAAAACTGGAGGGGCCCAGGCAGTGAGGGTAGGAAGCAAAAGTCACCCACACACATTCATGTTGACAAAAGAGATTTAGGAAGAACAAAGAGAAAGTTTAGAGCATCTGCAGAGAGTTGGAAGTAGATCCCAGGAAGGAGAGAAGGTGAGAGAGAGATGGAGATGCACAGGCCTGCAGGTGCTAAAGACTACACTTGAAAGTTGCTGCAAGTCTTTCTTCTTTTTTTTTTTTTTGTTGTTATTAAATCATAAACACATGCATGATGTATACATTAATGCATGTGTGGGGTAATTGACCTCTCTGCACCTCCAGGCAGTATTGCTCTTTTTAATGGTCATTGGTTACCCAGGTGACTTCATGTCTAGGTTCTTATGGCCTCCAGACTTCCTGTTCGCAGGCCAGGTCTCCCCCCAACAACCCCCCTACAGCCCCCTTCCTTAGAGTCCTTTCTCAGACAGTGCACAGCCCTTACATTCTTTCCTTGTCAGCAACTGTAGCCCTCAAGACAGTTTCTGTCAGCTTCTGGAGACTGCACACAAATTGTCTTTGTGTCCCACAACCCACCTTTTGAGCAAATTTCTGTCATTTTAATGCTAAAACCTTATACTGAACTGAATATGGGAAATATATATAAAGTTACCCACTGAACATGCACAGGAAGCCCTAATAAATTTGTATGGCTTTTCATCCAAACCCTTTACTATGTATGACTCCTTTGTGTAATTCAGATCCTGTGAGGTGTAAAACTCACCCTTTCCCTCTTCCAAGAGAGAGAACCTGAGGTCCACTCCAGAGATTATCTCTTCCCACCTTGCAAACTGATACTGGTAACAGAGCTCCCTTCCAGCTATTTTACCATCTCCATGGTCTTTTGGATGCTGCTGCCTTTTTGTTTCTCAATTATATAAAGTTCATTCTTACCTCCGAGACTTTGTACTTGCTATTCCCTTTGCTCGTGTCCCCTAATCATCCTGTCAGGCTCTTTCTCTTTCTGTGCTTGTGAATATTACCTGAACAGAAGACTTTCCCCCACCTCACCTTTCTAACTAAAGCTGCCGCTTTCTACTATACAAAGAAACCGTACTCTGTAAAATAACTCAAGGAGGGTTATTCTGAGCCAATTTTGAGGACCATGACCAGGAGCTACACCCAAGAAGCCCCGAGCATGTGGACTTGTGGTGTTGGGGTTATAGTTTGGTTTTATGCATTTTAGGAAGACATGAATTACAGGTGGGTCATAAATCAATATGTGGAAAATGTATATTATTTTGGCAAAAAAAAGGTGCGACATGTGGAGGGTGTGGGTAATGAGTGATTTTAAAGACTCTTTAAACCCACAGGTAATAAGGGAATTAAAGGTTCTTCAGCTGACAATCGGCTGAGTTAGACTTTGTCTAAAACACCAGCAGACAGTGAAAAGGAAAGTTTAAGATAAAAGATTGGGGCAGTACCTGTGCCTCAAGGAGTAGGGTGCTGGCACCATATACTGGAGGTGGTGGGTTCACACCTGACCCCTGCAGGAAACTGAAAAAAA
>NW_003852464.1:9479006-9514739 GCF_000181295.1 Otolemur garnettii
AAAAAAAAAAAAAGATAAAAGTTTGTTAACTGGAGGAAAAGTACTGGAAACCTGCATGTGGTTTGTTATGTATATTGAGGACCTGAAAATAGGCCTTGTATGGCCACAGGCCTGTTAGTGGTCCACAAAGGCGTCTCTAAGGGGCAGGAGGAACATGATGAGGCCTGTCTGATCCCTGGTTTCTTGGATAGCAACTCTGTTTTAGGAATCCCTTCGCCCAAGAAGGAGCCCAGTCAGTCAGTCCCTGAACAAGGAGCCTTAAGATTTTATTTTAGCTCACACTACCACATTGGTCATCATTTGTAATGATCTCTTTACATGGCAGTTTCCTCTTTATTGCATGTCAATCCACGGAAACCTTGTCTGTCTTAATCATTGCTGTCTCTCTGGACTCACCACAGACCCAGTGCTCAGGAGAAAGGAAAAAGAAAACAGAAGCCCCCCCCCCCCCCCCCGCATGTTTGCATAAGAGGTTGCCCTCCCAGTGATCACGTGCTCAGGATTTACAGAGAGACGGTTTCACATCAGACAAAATTTGATTCTTTATGTGAACGTGCTAAATTATTTTAATACCCAGGGGTCATATTACAGCATATTCCGTTTAACAACATCCGCATTTGTTTTATCTATCATCAGGACGTTGTCAGTCTGAAATTTCAATCAAAAATGTTTGAAGCAGTAGCACTAGCCCGCAGTGGAAATTCTGTAACAGTAATAAGATCAGGACTCTAATCCTGATTTTATCCTGACCTTTAAACCAGGGATAAAATTGTTAACATTTTTAAAAAATGTTTCGCTTCATTGCCCGGTTGTAAAGTGGGCATGATCACTCCGGAGTCCGGAGGAACTGACTAGGCTGGCTGGGTGAAAGAAGGACTAACAGCTTATTTATATGTTAAAAGAGTCCCTTAAGGGCAAGCCTACTGTTTGACGCTTTGAAAAGGGGAATGGTTCTAAAGCCAAAGGCAGGAAAGGAACTTTCTCAAGCCAATCTAGGTTATTGTACTAAGTGCTCTTTTTCGCAGCATAAAGAACAGCTTCTCGCTTTTGTGTGACACCCTCAGGAGGGAAAGGCAGCCCTTCCCCGGGAGCTTCTGGCTTTGCAAACAGATCAATGCCCTGTGTAAGGGAGGCTGCAGTCAGAGAAGAAGATTCCTGGGGAGACAGCAGCTCTCTGCCCTGTGAAATGTCGCCTCACAGAGGATGCAGAAGCAGGGCTTAGAAGCAGGGTTTTATAACTGGAGGCACGGCAGGGATGGTGAGCCCCACAGGCCAGGAACTAGCCCACTTCACATTCTCCTGAGATAATGTAAATATAATTTCACGTAGGTGGAAAACAAGCTTCATATAGTCTGCTACTGAACCTTTCATCAAACCTGGCGAATGGAAACTGAGGCTTATGTTTTAACAACATATAAAATAAAATAGTGAGTTAAACCACTTAAAACATAAAGAAGTTAGTGCTTTATTTGTTCCAGGCGCCCTGCTAAGCATAGGGGTTTCAGTGGGATATAATATTAAAGAAAATATGCACACACCCTCATGGAGTTTATTTTCATCGATTGGTCCTCATGTCTCAAATTCCAAATTTATTATTTTGCGTTTTTAAACTAACAACCACTTTTTTAAATCTAATATTTTCAGTACCAACTTTGGTAACTTTTCTCAGTTAATTCAAGTCTTTCACTGCGATTTCTGGATTCTCCATTCATTAACTATTCTTTTCCTTATAAGAACTGGCATTAGACAGGGGTTTCAAGGAGGGTAGGTGGAAAACTGGGCCTGCTGGACCCGGAGGTCTGGAGGGCCCATGAAAATGTGGGTATGAGGTAACCTAGGCAACCAATGACCAATAGAAAGAGGCAATACTCAATGACCAGTTGAAAACTACAATACTGCCTGCAGGCACAGAGAAGCCATTCAAAGACCTGCAACCAATTTGAAATGGAGAGAGTATTTACACCCCTGCAGGCCGTTGGGTCTCCCATCTCCCACCTTTTTTCCATCATGAGAGGGACCCACTTCCAACTCTGTTTGGAAGTGCTCAAAACTTTCCTTTTTTTTCTTCCTGCGTAGAATTTCTCTTTGTTACCCTTAAACTTGTGCAAGTTACTTTGCTCTCTATTCATGCTTCCTGTGCCGTTCGCTCCAGTTTTATTTCCTGTTTCCATTCATTTTTACTTTCAATTACCACAGCGGATCAGTTGAACTTCCAGCTCAGCCAAGTAATAGAACCAATCAACTGGATTTGGGGAACAGCACCCTTGACCTCCAACACATTATGCTCTTTTCTACAAATCTTAATCACCACTTTAATAAAACTATCCATCCTTTCCAGCAGTTTTATGATGCATTTGATTAAGTTATTGTCTTTCATAAATACTGTACTTCATGCGATCAGCCAGCGGTTATTAATCATCTACTATGAACAATCACGGATGCAGGATTCTCTGTGCGACCCACTCTCAATTTTGCAAATGTTTTGTTTGTTGATTGTTTAGTATTTAGAATAAAATAAAACAATCAGATTCCTGTGGTAGATTGTTGCAATAATTATGTCCACAATATTTGCACTACCATCTAGCAATCTCTTTAGGGAAAATCTTCCCACAATGACACTGGGCTTGACCAGTGACGTTTTGGGGCCGATAGGACAGTAGCAAGAGTGATATAAGCAAGCACATGAAAAGAGAATTCTCGTTTGGGTTTGCTATAACTGGTAAGGAAAGTCTGGCTACACTGCTGGAAGGTAAGAGAACAGAAGCAATAAAAATGGAGCTGCCCTTTCCCCTACAGCTAACTCCGAGTGATCCTCCTTTCACCTGGCAACCACCTGCACATCCCAGATGGAGACCCAGCCAAACTCAGCTTAGCCTGGCCCAAATCAGCTGAACTACCTGCTGAGTCCAGGCCAATTTACTCTCGGAATTGTGAGCTAAATAATTGGTCGCTTTCATAAACCACTAAATTTTGAGGTGATTTATTCTGCAACCAAAGCTACCTAATGAAGTGTCTAAGAATTTTAAGTACACAGATAACTGTCCATGGTGCTGGGGATTCTAAATAGTCTTGTGGAAATACAATTGCTGCCAGGTGTATGTAGTATCTCCCAAAACTTGAAGCTTCAAGTATAATCTGATGTAGTTCAGATTATGGTAGAATTGGAATATTTTATTGTACATTATTATGTTTAATAAAATCTGAATGAAAGCTTTGCAATTTTAATCTTTTATTTCTTTGAGAAGTTGTACAGGTCAGATAAAAATGGATTGTTTTTAATAGTGAGTTTTTCTTCTTTAAATTTTTTTTAAATAATTGTGGTCATTACAAATAATATTTAGCTTGCAGTCTGATTTTTATGTATATTTCATGTAGGTTTTTCTTATGACTCTGTATTAAAAGTTTTATCTTTTTTATATAAAATCTGAGGTGTGTTAAAAACCATTGAATTAAGTCTTAGGACACCTTTAGCTCTTATATCTTCCAAATACATCCCAAGGGCCTCTAATATTGTAGGAGTTTTGTTTTACTTTTCTATTTTTGGCACTCAGCAAAATGGTAATTCTTTAACAACTTCTGAAGTTGCCACAAAACATCTTCAAATATACATAACACTAAAAATATATCTAGCCAATAAATGGAGGTATTTTGGTGTGTTATGGACTCTTTATAATGGGTTTTCCTGTTATAAGTATGTGCAAGGCATACAAAACAGTACAGATGCACAACAAACATCTAGTTATTGAGAAAAATACTATGCTTTAGAATATATTGAATATGAACTATGTGTGGTTGTGTCCAAATAAATTTTACTAAAATGTTTCAGCATTGACATTCAATTATATATAATATCTTTTATGCAGTTTGATTTAAGAATTACATGTTTTAAACAATATAAAGCAAAATATTAAAGGTAGAATATAATTTAAAACACTGCCAATTGAAAGTTTTTATCTGCTAGCCCCAGTCATTATTGTAAACTGGCTGGCAGGTTTTTTTTTTTTTTCTAATTCTACATGAGTCTTCCTGACATTCTAGTATAAAAAAATCTTTGTTTTCAAGCAAATTAGTTTTTTTCTATCCTGTTTATAACTTTTCTTAGAACTTATGCTCAATCAACAAAGGCTTTTAAACAATATTTTTTAAAGATAGTTTGGCTCCATAACATTGAATACAGGGAGGGAGGGCTATAACCACATTATTAGGTAATGATAAATACTGAAATGAGCCCCGTAGTGTTTTTAGGTGGTATATCTTCTTTTGGAAAAGTACTAAAAGGATTTCATTTTAGAGAAGATCACAGAGGCTTAGTTCTCGTGGAATATAGCTCTAATTTCATGGACAAAATTAACAGGGTTTGTTTTGGTTTTTTTTTTTTTTTTTTTTGCAATTTTTGGCCGTGGCTGGGTTTGAACCCACCACCTCTGGTATATGGGGGCTGGCATCCTACTCCTTGAGCCACAGACCCGCCGAGGTTTTGCATATTTGTTTACATCATAATGTATAAAAGCTACTGTTAAAAATTAAGCATAGAGAATGTACATTACTTTGTGGCAAGAAGAAGCAGGTAAGATATATTTCTGCCTTGTGGGAGTTTTTAGCTTAAGACAGACTAACTCTAACTAGAAGTAAAGGGAGTACAATTATGTATGTTAAGTAAGTAGACAAAATGAAGAAACTCACATCCATATGTGAGGCACCTCATACGTTGATGCCTCTTTAATATTTGGCCATAAAAGTAACAGCTAACATTCAAATGATTACTCTGTGCCAGGTCCCATGCTAAGTGCTTCACCTCATTTATTTATCCAATGAAATCAATTAACGTGGTTCTATTATTCTCATTTTATAGCTTGGTGCTGAAGGTAATAAAGGTGCTGGTGTTTAGATTAAGATTTAATATTGAATGGCTGAGAAAGGGGTCTAATTTGTCCTTCAAGTGGACTTTGTACAGATCCAATAAAATATTCAATCAAATTTTTCCAAAACACTAGATGACTGGCAGTGGATTTAGAAGATACTGGCAGATAGGAAGCTGCGTTTGACTGGGGACAATCAAGAGACCAGCAAAAATCAAAAGAAGGTAATAAGCAGATAAAGGGGCATGATTGTATGATTTTGAGTGTTAATATATTTTTGTTGCCTAAACAGACATCTCTTTAATCTGCTTGATTAAAACAAATAAAAAGATAAATTTTTTAACGGGTTTAAGGTTTGAATAATGTCTCTAAATTGTTCATCAAATTGAATTTTATCTGTCCTTGATCCAAAAAGACCACACCTACAAACAATAGAGTTACCAGGAAATGTGATGCAGATAATAAAATACTCGTGTGTGTCACCATTTCCAAGAGAATGGAAACGATCATTCATAGACATTTCAGGATTCATTGTTTACTAGTAAGAATTTTTAAGAAGAAACAGAAATTTAAAACTACTACTAATGATGATTGTAAAGATAAAAGTTCTGAAAGAGAGGGATTTAACTAACAGATGGGAAAAATACTGAGATTTTGAATAGGAGAGAATTAATCCTTTTGGTGCTTAGAAATTCAACCTGTTGGGGGTGAAGTATGAAGAAAATCACTGTCGAGGATTTTTTTTTTTTTTTGAGACAGAGCCTCAAGCTGTTGCATTGAGTAGAGTGCTATGGCATCACAGCTCACAGCAACCTCCATCTCCTGCCTCCACCTCCCGAGTAGCTGGGACTATAGGCACCCACCACAATACCCAGCTATTTTCTTTTTTTTTGGTTGCAGCCATCATTGTTGTTTGGTGAGTCTGGGCTGGATTCGAACCTGCCAGCTCAGGTGTACATGGCTGGCACCTTAGTCACTTGAGCCACAGGCGCCGAGCCCATTGTCAAGATTTTATTAAAAGTATGGCTCAGACAAATTAACATTGATGGCACTCCAAAATTATATCTAATGGAGATAATTAATATGGAGAAAATTCCTGAAAGACACTGAAATACAATAATTAATATGGAGAAAATTCCTGAAAGACACTGAAATACAAAGGAAAAGGTTTTAGCTTGTTTTAATTTCATGTAATGATCCTAACACATTCTCTTTGTACTTTGAGTAGAAGTAAAAGCTTTAAAACCGTTGAGGATGTTTCAGTGGAATCCTCCAAAGTCTTCCCAAATCCATCCTTTATAGCCAGTTACAGTATAAAAAAAAAAAAATCAGTTTTCTAGCTTGAAATACCTATGGTAATACTGTGGATTATTTTGAGGCATTCGAATTCATGTTATTTTTGAGAACATAAAGGAAGTTTATTGTGTGATAAAATTGAAAATCACAAGATGTGTATTATGTAGGGAAATGATGGCAGATAAATGTCTGATAAGAATATCTATTATTATAAAGGGGGATGGAGCTGAAATCGAATAGACAAGACCATTTTAAGAAAATAAATTACATCTTATTCTACATTCTTGTGTGCTACCTCTTTGCTTCAGATACTATATGGTCTATTTCTGTTCATAAAATGTTATGGCGTGTGGCATAAATATTCAGATTTGTCATTCTCTCTTCTTTTGCATCATAGAACAATATTAAATGGAGCCCACTTATCAATAGGAGAGCACGTTCACTGAATTTTTCAAGCAATTTTATTTTATCTCAGACACACACAAAAAAAGAAGAGAAAGATTTATGTAGAGTGTCATGCTTCTTACCAGAGCACTTATCGCCGGTAAAGATGACTCTACGAATTACTGCAGATCACAGGTCATGACCTTCACTGTGACTCTGATTTAACCGGCGTAAACTGGAATGGTCAGCTCTTGCCAGTTAGAACTTAAAAGTGACCTTTGTCGGGGCTTGATACCCCAAAGTATGGTGCCTTGGCATGCCGAATACTTTGAACTTGAGGAACCTGAAAGGGCGTCAGAAGAGAGATCTTTCTGAGCTCTCTTACTTGAAACCCTCAAGACCTCAGGAGCAGCCTCAGAAGTATCAAAATTTCTGTCTGATCTTCTCCGGCCCTTCTGTCTCACAGCTACCTTCTCCCCCGAGTGAAGCTGTAGAAACAAGACTCTCTCTTTCCCAAGGCAGGTCAAAGACATCAAAACTTCTTTTCCCCCAAGCCAGCTATAGAAACCTAAAAGTATTATTCTAACTTTCCTCCACCTCTCTGTGTAAAAACTGACCATAAATAAATACTCTGACGTCTCCTATTTGATACTGGATCATAACACGCTCATTCCAGAGAGGAGCCTGCCCCGTTCCCGGGAGAAAGAAATTCTATGCTGAGAGCTCAGGAAAAGCCTGAACAGGCAGGCCTTGCTGGGTTTCCCTTAGTCTATTTCCACTAGGTCACACTCCTTTTGTCCAGTCACAGTTCTAAGTGGCTGTCAACTCCTCATCCAATTGAAGCATAAATTCAGTCTTCATTCAAAAGGTTTTCATGTAAGTAAAACTATGGCTAAGTGACTTTGTTAGGCTTTTCCCATGTTAATCCATCTTGTCAGTTTTATTTCAGCCCTAACCAGACATCCTGGGAGCAGTGAGGAAATTTTTCCTCCCTTCTGTTTTCAACCCACTGAGACTAGGTAGCTGTAATAATTCTAGAAATACATAGTTGAAACATACTGGAAAGTTGTTGCGACTTAATTTTGGTAAAGTAACCTAGAGAAAGCTTTCCAAATTCAGCTTAGAAATCATACCTTTGTCTAGGTGTTGTGTTCTTGTCCTGCCAAGATGAGACACAGACTCCTTTTACATCTTCTCCTGGTACCTTGTGCTTGCTCCCAATTTAGCACTTGTCAAGTTGCGTTGTTTACTTGTCTGTGTCCCCGACTAGACGGCATCTTTCGAAGGGACTTTGCCAGCAATGATTGTTGTAAGATGAAAGAAAGAGCAAATGCCGGGAAACGTACAGGGTAGGAAGGCGAGGCAATGAAAATATTGATGCATGTGGAGAAGGGGAAAGAATCAAAGTCCGTCTCTTAAAATATGACAGAGAGAAGAAGAGAAGGCTGACTGTTGGAAAAAAAATACTAAACTAAAATTAATCAGTTGTGCACAGTCACTTATGAGGGATATGTGGTTAGAGACAAAAAAATAGTGAAGCAGCTATTATAAAAGTTAGAGTTGATGATGGTTGATGGCTAAAAACAAAAGTGATGATGATGACAAAGAAGAAATTACAAGAACAGCTTTGCTTTCACGGTAAAATCCCTCTCTCAGTATTTTTATAATATTGTCAAGGACTCTTTAATATCTTTAAACATACATTGTAAAGTTAGATGGGTAAAATGAATTAATTCATACAAGGAGATCACAAAGAATAAGACTCATGTTTGTGACTATTTTAAAGGGGTACAATATGATTTATGCATACGACCATTCAATCAAAAACGGGGACATCTCGAAAGTGTATTCAAAATGTTAAAAGCAGGGGAAACAGTCTTTCCGTAGGTGTACCCCTTATTACCATACTTGTAGAGTATATATTTGCCTTTTACATCTATTTGCTTTACTTTAAGCAAGTATATATCAGGGATTTCATACATCTGTGGTTTATTGTATTTAATGTATTCATTAATCTACTTTAGTAAAATTTGATTACTTTCCTTACTTTTTCCCCCTCGCTTTTTAAATTAAGAGTAGTAATTCTGTAGTCGAGACGTCAGGGCCACCAAATAAAATATATCCAGGGGAAAATGAACTAACCATCTCACTAATGAATGTGTCAAACACACCCTTCTAATATATCATGAAACTATCAGGAAAGGGTGAGAAGAAAGAATTAACCAAGTTTCTTGCTAGTTTATAGCAGATTGGGGTTTGTAATAACTTGATTAATAATGATATCCAAGAAAATTTTAAATGAACATTAAGTCTATTAAATCAGCTACTGTTTCTTTCATTTTTAAAAAAAAATTACCTCTCTGTGGTTTCTGCTTTAGGAGAAACTGTGCTACCTGTATACATTTTACCTCTCACATGTTTACGTGGATGGAGCTGGAACATATTCTTCTTAGCAAAGTATCTCAAGAATGGAAGGAAAAGTATCCAATGTACTCAGTCTTACTATGAAACTATAGCCCAAGAAGAAGGGGAAAAGGGAGAGGGAGGCTGGGGGAGGATGGGTGGAGGGAGAGTAATTGGTGGGACCACACCTACGGTGCATCTTACAAGGGTATAGGTGAAATTCACTAGGTGAAGAATATAAATGTCTTAACACAATAATTAAGAAAATGCCATGAAGGCTATGTTGACCAGTTTGATGAAAATATTTCAAATTATATATAAAACCAGCATGTTGTACTCCATGATTGCATTCATGTACACAGCTATGATTTAATAAATAAATAAACTATAAATAAATCTTTACCAGATCAAGACTGCCAAACACACACAAACTTGTTCACTTCTTTCATCTTATAATAACAAACTTTTATATTAACAACAAACTTGTACCATTATTTGATTTGTTCATTTTATATCTGTTTAATAAAAAGAGTGATTTTGAATTTTGGACACGTTTTTAAAATCAGAATCCATTTCCTGTTGCATTACCAAGCATTATCTTCCTAGGAAGATGATCATTATCCAAGGACCAGTTGCATCTTTGGTTCATCTTGGCCTTGAGATACATTCGAATCTGCAACTCTCCTAGGGTCTTTTTGATGTAATCTTTTATATATTTGAAGTAGATAGGAAAACATCTGCAATGACCTCACATACCCTCATCTGTGAGGAAAAAAAACAAAACTCTTCTACACTGTCATAAATTGAATGTTCTGGAATGTTCTGGAGATACCCAACATGGAGAAATGTAGGTTGTTTTTCCTTGTGAACAAGGTGCATGAGGTCTGACAATTAGTTCACAAACTCATCCTGAAAAAAGTGCTCCATACCTCATTGCTAAATATTACAGTGGCCTTTGAAGTCCTCCCCTTGGGAGCTACTCATGGACACCAGTGCCCTATTCCACCCCTCAAAGCAATTTCAGAACTCTTTTTCTGGAATGACCTTCTTTGAAACTATCACCCTTGATATCCTGAATGTCATGAAAATGTCTTTCTTTCAGTATTTCCTTTATCTGTGGGTAAAGAAAGAAGTCGTTGAATAAATTAAAAAGTGATGAGTCTTAATCATAGGTTAGTAGGTTGTCCCAATGCAGTGATTTCTTTACTGGCTAAAACTCCCTCACAGGCAGTATCCTGTGAGCTGGTGCATTGCCATGATGTAAGAGCCATGAGTTGGTGGCCAAGATGTTCAGTTAAGATTTTACTGTTTCACTATAGTGTTTACTTTGTCTGCTATACTTCTCACAGTCAGCCAGTTATTTTGACAGACAATTCGATGACTTTTTGCAATGTTTCTGTCAGTTCTGTTAACTGATTATCCTAAAATTCCTAGCCAAATTTAGATTATTTTTTCCACAAGAGCAGAGCAAGGAGGAGCCAAGTTCATCATGTAACTGGGTGCATTTCTAAGTCTATTGGAGATCAGACAAATGCTATCCATTGCACTGGAGGTGTGAGAGTTTTTACTGTCCTCCTGAGCATAAGGACCACACTCAAATTTTAACTCATCATGTCCTCTTCATGGGCACCTTGCCAGGTGTGTGCGAGCATCACCGAATTCCAGCCACTGCAGGTTTACCTGCCTGGCAAACTGTGGTCTCCAGTGTGAAATTCTGCCAGCCTCAGAGAAGAGACCCCTTCTAATTGATCATCCAAGAGGGAGTACTCCTCTTCTAATTGGTCTACCTGGAGAACATTCTGTGTAGCAAATTATTGACCTAAATTGACTACTTTTTTCTAACACTCACAAAGATACCAGGTGTGCTAGTGAAAATCCTGCTGAGACTGTGACTTTTTCTTCCAGATTCTTGCACAGTGTTTTCATTACCTTTATCTTTACTTGCTCAGGATGCTGACTACTTCTTCTTCTTCCTCCTCCTCCTCATCTTCTTCCTCTTCTTCTTCTTCCTTCTCTTCTTCTTCTTCCTCTTCTCCTTCTTCCTCTTCTTCTTCCTCTTTCTCTTCTTCTTTCTTCAACAAAGTTTCACTATGTTGCCCCTGGTAGAGTGCTGTGGCATCACAGCTCACAGCAACATCAAACTCTTGGGCTTAAGCAATTCTCTTGCCTCACCTTCCCAAGTAGCTGGGATTACAGGTGTCCAGCACAATACGCGGTTATTTTGCTGTTGTTGTTGTCATCATTGTTTAGCTGCCCCGGGCTGAGTTTGAACCCACCAACCCTTGTCCATATGGCCAGCACCCTACTCACTGAGCTACAGGCACTGAGCTAGGATATTGACTTCTTTAGTACATTCTCCTGGGAGTTAATATTTAAACGAATTCTCACATATTTATACATTCTAGTGTGTGTGCATATATATATATATATGTATGTATACATGTGTGTATGTACAGGTGTTGTCAAAGGTTTCCTTTCAAGTTGTTGGCCCTATTTGCTTCACCTTGTGAATTCCTTTCTTCTTCCCAGCAAGGGAGAAGTCTAAAGATAAAAAATGTTACAAAGGAGTATAAAAGATGAGGAAATATTGGCCTGGGCTGGGAGCTATGTTTAGTCATAATTTTCTGCCTCCGTATTACATACTTAGATCAATATGGAAAGAAGAGAATCTTGTGTCTTTATAACCAAATTACCATTTTAAATATGATGGACTTTTAGCCAACAAATAAAAGTACTTGCTGAATGAACAGATTACTTGAGATGATCACAAAAATAATAACCCTTATAAGTTTGTTGAGTTTATTAAAAGAGGTATTATATATGAAGTTCTTAGCAAGGTGCCTGGCAGAAAAACAAAGTTCAAAGAAATCATCTGTATTAAAATTGCCACGTAATAAGCACTGTCAGGATAATCATAGGAATAGATCCCTGGGATGCTAGTTAGCAACAGGCTGAACCATGGATTACACCCAGGCTTCCCTTTACACATCCTAAATTTGAGGAACACAGTGGAGCTCTTAGATGAGTTTTCTAAATTTAAGAGTTCATATTTGTATAGGCAATACTAGTAGGCACAAGAAAGACAATAAAATAAAGTTCAATGCTAGAGAGACACAAGCATTTTGATTGGGTGAGAAACTGGATAAAAGCATTTTAAGATAAGAGCATAAAATAGAGCCTGATTTTCTTTTCTTTTTTTTTTTTTAAGTGAGAAACTTAGCTGTACACAGTAAATTACCACTCTAGGCCAGGTGTAATCCTAGCACTTTGGGAGGCCGGGGCAGGTGCATTTCTTGTACTCAGGAGATGGAGATCAGCCTCAGCAAAAGCCGGACCCCATCCACACTAAAAAAATACCCAAAAAATAACAACAGAGCATCATGGTGTACACCTATAATCCCAGCTACTTGGGAGGCTGAGCCAAGAGTATTGCTGGAGCCCAGGAGTCTGAGGTTGCTGTGAGCTATCACAACACAGCACTTTATCCAGGTGACACAGTGAGACTCTGTTTCAAAAACAAACCACCAACAACGAAAACAATGTAAATTACCACTCCAGGAATAAGCCATGTCACAAGATAAAATGCAGAGTATCTGTAAGTTATAATTGATTTAAATTTTAAAATATAATTTATGTTGAGCATTATGAGTCCATTTTAATTTTTATTAAGATAAGCCCTTCCTAACACTCAAAGATCTGAGAGCAAATGTTCTTGCATTCATTTCAGAGCAGATCCCATAAGATGCTTAGGACAAGGACTTTCCGCTAATAACAGCACCAGTTCCCAGTACTGGCATTTTTATTTGTCTTATCAATAGTAAGGTGGATACCCTTTTTCTTTTTTAATTAAGTCAAATACCCATAGATCATGAATACATTCATGCATAGGTGGGGTACAATGTGCTGATTTTTTTTAATGACGTGGCTACATTAAACCAATCAACACAGCTTTCACCTCATTTACTTGATTATTGTGCCAAAACATTTATGATCTACACTTCACGGATTTGACTTGTACCCTTGTCATATGCTCCATGGGAGTTGTTCTGCCTTTTACCCTCCCTCTGTCAAACCTCCTCCCTCCCTTCCCTTCCCACCCCAAAGGTGGATACCCTTTTATGAAAATTGGCTAGCTGACTTATGTTGAAACAAATTTGGAAAGGTGCCCCCTCTAAGTTTCCCTACCTGATTTTTCTCTGTTTTACTTATTAATCCTAGGAATCTCTGCACATAATTATTCATGTGTAAAGGACAGAAGCGATAGGATTGTGTGAGACAGAGGGCATTGTGTCTGCCTCAAGTGACTCATTTTGCATACCTAAACCAATTTCACCCCACATTTTTCGGTGGCATCCAGAGAATAATTGAAATGTTTTGGAAACACCTACTCATTTCAAGTTGCAAAGGCTTTATGGGTTGGCAAGTGCTCCTTGGGCTATAGCAAATCTAAAATGTGAATCAGAAACGTGTTAGTGCTTGCAAAATCCATGCTACAAAATTATTCCTTTAAATAAAATCAAAGTCAGCAAAGATGTGATTTTACAGCTTCTCTCTCAGGGTGAATTCCATTTATTATCAGATCTGAAGAACTGTTAAGCGTTTAAAGGAGGATTCATTCCCATTTTGTTAATGATTTTCTTTTTCCTCTTTCACAATGACAAAATAAGAAAGCTCCGTTTTATAAATCTTTGATTTCCCTGGAAATTGATGGGATTGAAAATACAGAAGGACAGTGTTCCTCTCCAGGGTATCCATAAAGTCGGGTCTTAATTTTTTGCCTGGAATTTATGTGAATATTATATCAAGCTTTTTATAAATGTGTTTGGCACTAAGTCTTTGGTTTATTATAAATTGGTTTCCACATGAAATGCTTTATATCGTATAATAAATTGATTGCCACTGTATATTGGTTTGTGTTTATAATATATTGCATTGACTGAATAATAAATCTTTCTTTTCAGCAATTATTTTTATTGGTGTGGAGTAAATTATATCGGTTTCAAGTGAGCCAAAATGTTTTGGATCTAAATTATGCTTTCTTCGTCAGGTGATTTTGAGTTTAACATTTAATTTAAAGATCAGGAAAAAAATAGGTATATGCATGAATATTGTCTCTTTTATGGCAAATGCATCAATTTTCGCAGATAACAGCAATGCACTCTAGAATCTCGTTATATTAAAATTAAAGATGAGGTATTTGATTTAGTTATTGTTAGACTTTTCATAGAGTCTGGTTTTTGTTTCAATGCTTGGTATAGACGCTGCACCGAATGCCTTTTATTGTTTTCTTGAACTTGGATCAAGGTGTATAATATGTAAACAAATGACATCTTAGTACAGGAAGAAGGAAGGACACAGACAGACTTATAGCATTTCCAAAATTATAGGCATTCCCTCGAATTTTGAGATGGACTTCTTTTTAACAATAATTTGATATTGGATTAGAATAGGAATCCTCACACTTGTCAAAGGTTTGGTGGAGAAGGTCTTTGAAATATGAAGATGCTTTCATATCTGCAGCTTATCAAATTCAATAATTCCTGAATAGCACTACTTAAGTTAATTCTTTCAACCAGCAGTGATTAAGTAACTGCTTTTTGCCTTTGAAATGTTTGCAATCTAAGATAGGAAGGAGGCATGTGTGGGTACAGATGAGTGTAAAATTGCAGTGCAGGTGTTATAAAGAAGTACAGATAAAGCAAGAAAAGAAAGAAAAGGGTAGGGATTTCTTTGTAAGTGGTAGGTCAGAAAGATGTCAAGTGTGAGGGAAAGTCAACCGACATTAGATAAGCAGGGCTCTATCGCACATAAGATAGTAGACAAATTGGGAAGGTACACGCATCGTACCCTAAGCCTGCAGAGAGTCTCTGTATAGTTTTACCTAAGAAAGTGACATCCTCAATTTATATTTTCTAGCATGTCCTCTGTTAGGAATATGACAAATGTGTTAATAGAAAAAGAGAATGAGGGGTAGGAAGATTAATGATTTTGTCATCCTATAAATGACATATGATAGGAATTTCATAAAACATAGTCTTAAAGATGGTGGAGAATCGATGAATTGAAAAAGTAGTTAAGAGGAGAGATCTATAGGGCTTGGTGACTGTAAGTCGAAGGTCATAAAGACCTCAGCACATGACTAGGTTTGGGTGCATTCACTGAGGTGTGAGATATAGGGGCAGAGAGATGTTCTGTGCTGAGATTCGTCTGTGGGCCTCAGCTTATGCTGGGTTTTGAGAAGACCATTAGACTTCAAAGTGGACAGGCCACTTGGATATGAGGTCTGGAGATAGGATAAAAATTTGGAGTGGCGCTGAAGACTTTTGGCAAAGAGAAGATTCAGGAGTGCAAAATGATTCATTTTTAAGTGGCTGATAATATAAGATTGTAAAGAAATATAATATTGTAAAGAAAAAAGAAATGGCTGATAGTATAAGATTATAAAGAAATATAATATTACAAAGAAAAGGTTAGAGGACCAGAGATGGATCTTTGAAATGCTGACAATTAAGCATCAGGATGAGGAATGGTCTCAAGTGAAATATTGGTAATTAATTACCCTTTAGTATCAATTTCCTCATTATTTTATGTCAGAAACTTTTTTAAATTTCAGATTAATATGAGGCTACAAGCGATTAGGTTGCAATGTTTGCATTTGTTGGGTAAAGTCCCTGTTGTAGTTGTGTCCTGTACCCAGCAGCTGTGCATATACCCTTACATGGTGCCCACTGGCTGAGAGCACACCAGTTCCCCTTCCTCCTCCACCCTGCTCCCAGCTGGGACTGAATTGAGATTTTCTCTTGTGTGAACCTGTGTATGAGTTTGTCTTCTGGCTTCATATCCGTATTGAGTACATTGGATACTTGCTTTCCCAAGTTTAGCTGGACTCTAGGCTAACCCCAGACAGAAACACATTCTGATGTGATCAAGTTCCAGCCACTGGGATACGCGCAGAAATAAAACATGCAAATTCCACATGCTGTTTTTTTTTACAAGGAACTTATTTCTGCTTCATCTCCCTCTTCTCTCTCTGGCTAGGAAATAACCCAAACTCAACAGTACATAAGGAGGCCACACATTGAGGATTCCAGAGATGACCTACCTTTATGGATCCTTGAATGTTTAAATTATCTCATGGAGCAGAAAACATATCCACTCTGCACTGCCTGCCTATCTTTGAAGTATTGTGTGGAAGGAAAGCATGTTTTCAGTTATGTTTAAATGACTGTACTTAGGCAGTCAAAGTAGTGCAAATATTTAAATAAAGAGATTGGACCAGGTACCATCTCACACAGTAACCCTGAAAGTATAAAAACCAATGAAACTTGCCTTTTTAGGTATATAATATTTTATTAGTTTCTATTTTTGGCATGATATGTGATCAGTAAAATCTTTTCAATTATTGTGGTTTCCTTTTTTTTTTTTTTTTTTTTTGCAGTGGCCAGGGCCAGGTTTGAACCCGCCACCTCTGGTATATGGGGCAGGCACCCTACTCCTCAAGCCACAGGCACCACCATTATTGTGGCTTTCTTTGGCACCTAGTGTAAAGACATACCACACTGGCTGTGCATCTGAACCAACTGGCAAAGTTTTAATTACACAGCATCTGAGGCATATCCTGAGGGAATACTGATTAAAATCTATTTTTAAAAGACAAATATTTATATAATGTGGAACAGAATAGACTTGGACTTCTGTGATAAGTTGGTAAGCAGAGAGGATTCTATACTGGGAACAGTTTGTTACAAAACAATGAGATGAAGATTTACCAGGCAAATGCAACCTAGGAGAGGGATGCAATGGATGGCAAAGGGAATATGTTATAAAATAATATTCAAGGCAAAACCATGAAGAGCAGACAGTGCCTCATGTAAGTTTAATTCCCATAAAAACATATTTGTCCAAAAATGCTATGTACCAAGAGGAGAACATCACATATAAAATATAGAAATTGTATGAAATGTAAGGGGAAAATGAAACATGTATATACTATGCTTCAAGCCCAAGAAAACATAAATAAATGGATTGTATATTTAATTAATAAATATAGATCAAATATTATACTCTATGGACAAAGAAAACAACTTATTGCTAGTCTTTAAAAAAACCAATAAAAAGTTGTTGGACAATACAGAATATTTAAAAAGGAGCAATTGGTACACTGGTTGTGGCATAACCATTGATTTTAATGTTACTGAATTATATGCATAACAATTCATTAAGTACTCATGGCTCAGCATTCGTAGTTCAGTAGTTAGGGCGCCAGCCATGTACACTGAGGCTGGCGAGTTCAAACCCAGCACAGACCAGCCAAATAATGACAACTACAACAAAAAAAATAGCCAGGCGTTATGGTGGGCGCGTAGAATTCCAGTTACTTGGGCAGCTGAGGCAAGAGAATCACTTAAGCCTAAGAGTTGGAGGTTGCTGTGAGCTGTGATGCAAAAGCACTCAATCGAGAGTGACATAGTAAGACTCTGTCTCACCAAAAAAAAAAAAAAAAAAAATAGGTGGTGCCTGTGGCTCAAGGAGTAGGGTGCCAGCCCCATACACCAGAGGTGGTGAGTTCAAACCTGGCCTCAGTCAAAAAGAAAGTTGTCTTTCAACAAAGGGTTCTTAATAATCCTGCTATAAAAGTTTATATTGAAAGAGACTAATAAAGGAACGCAAAGCTCAGGTTCCACTGTATCATCAATTCCCACCAATATTGAATTCTGCAAGGGACATCAATCTATATACATAAAAGCTAGATTAAAAACTTCAATTTTTGTTTGATATAAAATTGAAATTTAAATGACACATAAGGTATTAAACTTAAATCTAAATGATAAAATGTTAAGACCGTTGGGTATTATTGGCAGCGCCTGTAGTCAAAGAAGTAAGGCACCAGCCTCATATCCCGGAGGTGGCGGGTTCAAACCCAACCCCAACCAAAAATTGCAAAAAAAAAAAAAAAAAAAAGTTATCATTATGTCATCTTTTGCATTAAATTCTATTTTGTTAACATTGTTTTCTATCTTTCCCTATATCAGTCAAGGGTGTTTTGTTCAATTTTATGATCTAAAATGATTGGTATGGCTCTTGTATTTGTTGCTTAGCTATATTAATTAAACTAACATAAGTTTCACAATGAGGTCCCCAAATAGAAATATCAATTTTATGATGGTTAAAGTTGAGTCAAAATTTCTGCGTAAGATCACAAGTTTAAATTAAGTTTTTACTGTTCTAAATTGTCACTGCAATTACTATAAGATGATAATACATTCCAGGATTCCTGAAGAAGATTTTTATTCTTACACTACTTTCTACCAAAAAAAAAAAAAATCCTTTGAAAGAGAATTTTTGACATTTGCAATTAGATTTTTTGGTAAGAAACGTACAGTGAGTATTTGTATGTAGGTCATTCATGTCTGAATTGTCACAATTAATTTTGGAAGAGTTACTTAGTCCTCTTAAACTATTTTACATTCAATTAAATCATGCCAGCCGTAAAACAACTTCTGTCAGAACTAGTTAAAATGTGCACTTCTAAGGTAGAAAGCTCAAGTCTTCATATATATGGTTAGTGAGAAAATTGAGACAGATTTACATACTTAAAATTGTACCACCACAGAAGGTCCATAACTGCTGTCCAATAAAATAGCCACTAGCCGCATGGGGTTAATCAAATTTAAATGAAATGGCATTTAATATTTCCTCCTTCAGTTTCATTAGCCGTATTTTGAGTGCTAATAGCCAAATGTGTCCAGTGGCTACTGTATTTGATAACATGAATACAGAACATTTCCGTCATGACAGAAAGTTCTACTGGATCATTTATCCCAGAGAAGAATTTCTAGCAATAGATTTGTTCTAGTCTCATATCCTAAATTCTAGGTCTACACAATACATATTATTTTTAATGGAAAAATAGTTCCATGGCTTGTTACATCAAATGTTAGGCAAGTGATTACTTGGCAGTGGAAAAAGAAATTGAAAAGACTATGTTAGAAAAAGTTGAATTGCTTAGCTATGGTGGGATCCCATACAGCCTTGATAAGCATGTGTTTGAACACTGTGGCTCTTGAAATTGATGCGTGTTAATGATCATAGGACATCCGAATCCCGTTTTCTCTTTTGAAGGGTTCTTTGTACAAGAGGATCTATTCAATGTATTATTCCAACAACCATCAAATAGATAAAAAAAAAAAATTTTAAAAATATTTTGGAAAAGCAATGGTTAAGTCAGTAAGACAAATTTTGCTCACTCTGGGCAATTATATTTCTATTTTATAAATTTCTTTACTGTATTTGTGAAGACCCTATGGGAACCCAGAGCACTAGCTCTCTACTCTTGACAACCTCTGCAAAGCAGTTCTCAGCATTATTCCCTGATGCCTTTTCTAACCTATGCACTAGCATTGCAAATCTCTTCCAAGAGTATATTCAAAGTTTTCTAGCTATGCTAATCTGCATAAAGGTAACATTCTTTTTTTTTTTTTTATTGAATGGTAACTATGTACATTAATGCACTTCTGGGGTACAGTGTGGGGTTTTCACATGCAATCCGAAATACTTCCATCAAACTGGTCAACACAGCCTTCATGTCATTTTCTCAGTTATTGTTTTAAAACGTTCACATTCTACTCTTAGATTCACCTGTACCCCTATAAAAGGTAACATTCTTAAAACACCATGTAGTATTATTTCTTAAGTCTCCTTTCAGTATTTTAATTTTCTTGTTTTATGATAGAGTATAAAATGAGTCTACTGAAATACCATTGAGTTGAGTGCACGGTTTTAGATTACCTAGTATGATTCTTCAAGGAAATTTCAAAGGAGTGTGGGCAAAATTCAAACCCAGATATGTAAAAATATGATTAAAAATGTTCAAATTTTTCTCCAAAATCTTCCTAGACTAAAAAAGAACACAGTCAAATTACCTCTGGAAAGCCCCTAAATAAGTCGCTGTGGAAAGCAAATCAAGATTATATGCTACGTAATAGCAATGTAGGAACAGGAAATGTAAATAAAAATGATAAGGATGAAAGTAATAACAGTCACTGATTTGTTTAGCACTTTCTATCAGTTTCGTACACATATCCATGTAATATATGCGATTTCTAGTACAGTAATAACGTAAAGTAAAATAATTCTTATTTCTTTTTCTTTTCTTTTTTTTGGGGGGGGGCAGGGCTGGGTTTGAACCCGCCACCTTCAGCATATGGAGCTGGCGCCCTACCCTTTTGAGCCAGAAGCGCCTCCCTAAATGATTCTTATTTCATTGAAAAAGAAATGGACTTGTGAACGAGAATGAAATTGGACAGACTTTTGTTCAAATCCCCAAAACGGAAACTTGATCTTTGCCAGACCTACTGTCCCCAGTCTTCTCTTTTGGGGGACTACATTGACTCTTTTCTTTCTTCAACACTCTATCTGTGAATTCTGTTGCCTTAATGGACAAAACAAATCCCAAGTCCCAGAACGCATATCTCCTACTTTGTTGGCTGTGGACACACAAATCGGAGTCACCACTGTTTTTAGGAGAGTTGGTCTCTGGTTGCCTCTCCTGCCTTGTGGACTCAACGGTTACTCCCTTACATCTGTTGTTCCCAGAGCATCAGAGCACTTTCCACAATCACTAAAAGTTGGATAATGCCAATCTCCTGCCCCTAATTTTAAAATGTTTATTTCACTCAGATTTAAATTCAAATCCATGATGACTGTCTACAAGATATAACACGACTTCATCGCCATGCCCCGCCCCCATCTCTAACTGTGCACCTGCCACGTGGCCCTTGGTCCAGCATACTACTTCCTCAGAATCTCTGTGCTGGTTCTTTCTTTCTTTTTTTGTAACGAGCTTAACATCCCTGTAATATTTTTGTTGTTAATGTTTGTTTCAAAGGCACAATAATTGTGGGGGGAAAAACCAGGAAAAATGGCCAAATACAGTGTAATCTTAGTAGTTTGAGATGCTTAAATGGAAGGATCACTTGAGACAGGAGTTTGAGGCCAGGCTGAGTAACATAGCAAGACCCATTATCTACAAAAAGTAGAAAAATTAATGAGATGTGGTGGTGCATTCCCGTAGTTCCTTATACTTGGGAGGCTGAGACAGGAGGCTCAATTGAAGCTGAGACAGGAGGCTCAGGAGTTTGAGGTTGCTGTGAGCTATAGTGATGCCACTGGACTCAAAAAAATATAGTGAGACCCTGTCCCAAAAAAGAAAAAAAATAATAAAAGAAGAAGAAGGAGACTAAGGAGGAGGAGGAGGAAAGAAAGAAGGCGGGGGAGGAAGAAAAATAATCCTTGTCACCTAAAATTCGGTTTGTTAAGATGTGTGGTAATTTGGGTGCACAGGTGATGGGATGTGAAAGTAAATAGAGGAGACAATGCAGTGGGTGGGATGGGAAGTGTGGGCAATTCTCCCCAAACAAGAGATATTTAAGCTGATGCTTGGAGGTTAAGGAGTATGCCAGGCAAATTTGAGAGGGGAGAATATTTTGGCATAGACAAAGCAGGTACTTCTTGCTGAGACAAAAGTGAAAACCTGCCGTGTGGTGTGGTCACACAGCCACCACTATCGCAGACCCAGAGATTATGGGTGTGGTCACACACCTGCCACCATTGCAGATCCAGAGATTATGGGCGAGGTCACACAGTCGCCACCATCATAGACCCAGAGATTGTGGGTGTGGTCACAAATCCGCCACAATCACAGACCCAGAGATTGCTCTTGGACAGTGGAGAGCAACATATTTTCATGACGATTATTCCACAACTACAGTTTTTCCCCTCTAAACACATGTAGTTTGAATCTGGAGAGAAAATATAATTTTCAAATTAAATAAGCACACTCATTAATGAATGACATTCATTAATGTCATTTAGAAAACAAAATGTCATTTACCATTTAGAAAACAAAAATGGTAATAGTGTAGAAACAAAGACTTGTTTCCTAAAAGATAAAAGACTACCACACGCACACAGACAACTAGGAAGATTAAGAAAACATCTAATAAAATGGAGGAATAATCCTCTTCTGAGCTGTACATATGAACCCTTCCTGGCTCCTAATATTTAAGAGCACATGTCTGCATGTCTGCTGGGGGGCAGGGGCAGTGCAGTCACTTTCTATACTGCAATAATAAATCACCACAAACTTACAGGCTTACATCGTCAACTCTATTGCTTTACAGTTCTCTAGGTCAGAAGTCTAACACGGATCACACTCTAAGGGGAAATTCATTTTCTTGCTTTTTCCAGCATCGTGTGCCTCGTGTTCTGTTTTCTGTATCTTCGAATTTTTCCACGACGATGAGTTAAGTCTTTTCAGAAGGCCTCACTCCAGCCTCCACTTTGCCTCCTTCTCTCCGTTTTGAGGGAGTTCATGTCTGCATTAGGCCTTTTCAGCTGAGCAGAAAATCTCCCATTTTAACGTCAGCTGATTAGCAACTTTAATTCTACCTGCAACCTTGATTCCCTTTTGTCCTGTAACCTAATATAGTCACAGATTCTGGTGATACGGATGTGGTCATTGTTAGGGGAGGGTGGGTATGATTTCCCCTCCTATAGGGTAGAATGTCTGTGTGTAGGTTTTTTTTTTTTTCTTTTGATTAAAATATCTAGAATTATGTATGTCTGTTTAGTCTACTCCCTATCATGGTGGTCAACAGAGGTGGACAAATTTAGGAAAACCTGAAAACAGCCTATGCATTTCTTTTCTGTAATCTTACAGACGGGATTCCTAACAGGGACTCTCATTTACTTTCCAGCTGACTTTGTAATGTGCCTGTGGTGTGACATTATAGAGAATAATTGTAAAACAACCTCTTCCCACGCTCCATCTATGCCTCCAATTTAACGGTGTGACGTCAGGATTCAGTACCAATTTTTCTCCTTGGAATGCTCCTATTTGATAAAGTAGGTAATCAGAGTTGTATTTTCCTCAAGTGGCGAAATAAGTCATTTCCATCTGAAAGAAACGTATTTTCCAGGTATACTTATTTTTTCATCTGTGTATTTGTAATAAAGTAGATGTTGACAAAAGGATTTGGTTTTTAACCTTCATTTTTGAAGCTCCTTTGAGGAATATGTTGAAATATGCTCATCTAACTTGGGCAAGCCGGATTCTACCTTGACAGAAATCTCCTTCACTCTGTGTTCCAGTGTTAGAATGGGCCAGAACTTGTGCAGGATTTGGAGGTGAGAACACGAGAAAGCCTTTTTGAGTTTGAGAACTTATATCCTGCATTTGGAAAAGAGAAGGGATGTGTGGAGAAGAGAGGGGCTGTGTTTGCAGGTTTCCCATGGTAGTGTTCACTGGGAATGTGGAAGAGGGTTGAAATTTGCCAGGGTGAAAGTTGATTCACTTGAAGAATTGCTAAGAAGGCTGCTCCAATTTCAGTAACAATAAACAAAGAAGTAAAAGGACTTGTGACAACCTTCAGAACGATTATCAAAAATAATCCAACGCAGGACGGGGCTGATGGATTCCTATTTCCCGCCTTGTTCATGCTACTCTTCGAATCAACCATGTCTGTGTACACAGATTAAAGCCACAAGGTGGATTGTTTGAATTAGCCCAGGGAACTCTAACACTTAGTTTCACATTCTGATGCAATGTCATTGACAAAAAATTGTGAATCGAACTTCAAAGCAGTTATATTTTGCTGGCTTTAGATCAGCAGAATGAGAAACTAGCATCTTGCAGGCATCCGCTTTCTATAGCAGTGTGTGAACACATGTGTTTATATTTGTTTACTTTGCCTTATTTTGTTCTATTGTGTTTTGGTTTTGAGGGAATATGAAAAGTTTGAAAATTACAGGTCTTGGATTTACACACACCTGGTTTTAAATTGTCGTTCTGTAATCAGAGGCAATCAACTTATCTGTTGCCCAATTTTTTTCATTTATAAAATGTTTTTAATAAAATCTAAGGAGTTTCACAAATCACAAATAAAATGTTTTGTCTAAAATATAGTATGTGCTCAACAAATGGTAGTTATTTGTCTTATTAATCATAGTTTCTTGACGGGAGACAAAACCATTTATTCCATCTGATGTATATTATTTAAGACTTATTTTGGCTCTTCTTAACGCATGTACTTTTAAACAACAACTCTTGTTTGTGTTGAGTTTTCCAGAAAAATATAATCCAGGCTTTTTAAAACTAAACTGATTATTATTGATAAAAATATTTTGCATCACAAGATTACAGAAACTCTGTGCTAAATCTCTTAAGTCTGTATCTTTGCCCAAAGATAAGCTTTGATGACAGGACTCCAATTCAAAGTAGAATTGACCTGGCACTTTGACCATTTAGAACTTAAGGGAAAAGAATGGATAAAATAGCTTACACATAAACAAAATAATTTCTCTAATCAGTTGTAATTAGCATGAAGTAATAGAATTTTTCCAGTTTTCTAGCTTTTTAAGAAGAATTAATCTTGAGACTGCTCACCTTACCAGCTTCTGAGTTGGAGGGCTGAATTCACCAATTAAGTTCACAGCAGATTAATTAGCTAGTAATTTGGGAAGTTAATCATCACCCAATGGTTCTTATTAAGTGTCTTCATGTCCATGAAACGTGTGTTGGAAGATTGGTTTGGGAGGACTGAAATCTCGCTTGAAGAAACATTTAAGTGGTTTGGACACCTCGGCTACAGCCCCAATGTACCCTTGGCGCTGTTCAACGCCTCTTATCTCTGCGTAAAGGCAGATAGGAAGATGATAGAAAAATATCTGAGAAACACATCACGTATTTAGAGTCTTAACAGTTTTCATTAAGGCTTGATTCAATTATCCTTCACGGTAAATATCCTGTGTTTGCAGCCTTACGCACCTGACCTGCGATCTTTCTTTCTTTCCTTGGTTCTCTGGAGAATTTTTTACGTCCTTTGTCAGTTCACAGATAAAAATCAATTTTCTGATTTCTTCCTCGTAGCTAATGGAAATTTGTTCAAATCACAAAGCTATTACTACACAATTTGCCCGATTCAGCAGAAATATCAGCCTTGGTTCACTCCATTCAAGAGAAGCACAATTTGGAATAGCAAGGGGGTTCCAGGTCAGGAATGAGGCAAATAAATGTTTATAGTGTCTTTAAATAAATTGCGACCAGCTAAAGCCAGCCTGCTAGTCCTCTGAGTTTAATCCATATCCTTTCTTATGAACTTATGTAATATTTATTATCAATATAGAAATAGGATACATTTATACATGTGAATATAGTCACGCATGCTTACACACCTGAACGTACACAGCGAATTACCTTAAAATGCCGTGTTTACATTTTTGTGTTCAGAGACCCACATGTGTGTTCAACACTGGGGCCAGCTGCAAGAGCTCTCGGGGTTTTTCTGAGCTGTGTTTTCTTCCCCTTCTTTACTTTCTATGTTTGTGAGAGCTAATGACAGAAGATCTGCCTCTGTACTTTCCCACTCTTGAACCGCTCGCAAATTCGTCATCTTAGTAGAATACTAACCACGGGGATGTATCTTATAGGTAGGCAATTCTAGCAAAAGATTCTAAACAGGGCAGCACCTGTGGCTCAAAGGAATAGGGCGCCGGACCCCTATGCTGGAGATGGCAGGTTCAAACCCAGCCTCAGCCAAAAAAAAAAAAAGATTCTCCAAACAGCTTTCATTGGTGAAACTTTCTCCACCGTCAGTCAGCCAGTGTTTTCATTCATTCCACCTCCCTTGCACATGTCACAGTGTAAGCACGTGCTCTCATTTCGCCTTTGTGTAACACGGAACAGCAGGCTAAGCTCTACCTTTAACCTTACATTGCGTCTTGCATAGAGTACTGTGTTTCCCCCCAAATAAGACACTGTCTTATATTTATTTTTTCTCAAGAACTCACACTAGGGCTTATTTTCAGGGGATGTCTTATTTTTATTAAGTATAATACAACAATCTACATTTATTCAAATACAGTTAAGTCATCTTCTTCTGGAAACTGACAGGGGGAGCTGACCTTGTTGGTGGGGCTGGTGCTAGTGATGGGTGAACTCCTTTCCCTCAGCCATTTGCACCTGTGCAATAGAATGCCTGTGACTGCGGTTACCACATGCGCACCTGTGCAAGTGCGAACGGCTTGGAGAAAGGAAGTGTGACAGATGAAAGGTATTCCAGTCTTCCTTACTGCTCCACACCAAAATGCATGGCATGGCTATACAGATATGCTGCATAGCCACGCTCATCACTAGGTCTTATTATCGAGATAGGGCTTATATTTAATAAATGCATAGAAATTCTGCTAGGGCTTATTTTGGGGGTAGGTCTTACTTTTGGTGAAACATGGTAGGGACCACTCCATAGAAGAACCTTAGAAATGACAAGTAGAAAGACATAATCTCCTAGACCAGCTTGCCACAGTGCTACAATTCCTTTGGCAGAAAATTTTGTGAGATTTGCAATTATCTGATTCCCACCTGGGGAGTGGAAAGACCAGAAATGGGAGCATTCTTCTCTGCATCCAAAAGAGCTCAGATTTCCAGCAACTGGTCAAGACGTTAAATTGTTCTGAAGTTTATGCAGAGAAATCTACTGCTCTCTCTCTGTACTTTATAAATTCTGTTATTATCCTTTAAAAGTGCCAATAGACTAAGATATGAGACAGGATGCATCTTCATACACAGAACAGAAATCTTTACTCAGTTCTATTTTAATACATGTTTTAAAAGTGCCTGCTTCCTGCACATTTCTCTCTGTGAGGAAAAAAAAAAAATTTGTGATGATTTTAAGTAAATACTTCCTGTTTCAGATACATGCCAGGATCTTATCAGACCAAAATACGCCCTCAACATGTACTTCATTATTATTTCAACAGAGTTTAAGCAAGTATTATATTTAAAATTCTTGTGTTATAGTCTTCCAAAATTCTTGTGTTATAGTCTTCCATAAATTTATATCTGGAAGCCCCTGTCCACAGTAAAATGGTGTTCGGAGGTAGGATTTAGGGAGATAATTAGGTTTGGATGAGATCATATGGGTATAGCCCTGGAAGCTTCTTTTAAATTACCTTAAAAGAAGACAAAGAAACTTAAGCTCATTCTCTCCACTGTATAAAGATTCAACTAGAAAGGGACAAGTTGGTCTGTAAACCAGAAAGACTACATGACCGTGACCCTGTTAGCACCCAATCTAGAACTTCCAGCTGCCAAATCTGGAATTGAATAAGCGTTTTGTAAGCAACTCAATCTATGATATTCTTTCATAATAACCCAAACTGATTAAACCATCATCTTTCTTTTCGAAGAATAAAATGATTTTTTTTTTTTTTGAAATAGAGTGTCACTATGTCACCCTCAGTAGTGTGCCGTGGCCATTGCATCACAGCTCTCAGCAACCTCAACCTCTTGGGTTTAAGCGATTCTCTTGCCTCAGCCTCCTGAGTAGCGGGGACTACAGGCACCTGCCACAATAGCAGTTGCAGTTGTCATTGTTATTTAGGAGATCTGAACCAGGCTCGAACCCACCAGCCTCGGGGTATGTGGCTGGCGCCCTACTCACTGAGCTATTGGTGCCAAGCCAATAAAATGATTTTTAATATAATATTTTCACTCAGCTTATTTCCAAAGCTATTCTTAGTGAATTCAGGCTATTGGATAATATTTTGGAGGAAAATGGTAAGATGTGTTTGGAAGGGTGGTGTCTCTGCAGGTGTTAGATGCTAAGGAACTGAGAACCCATCTGCTGAGGATAAGATAGAGTCAGTCAGACTACAGCCAGCATGACATAGCCCGACTGGTTGGTGTAGGTCCGAAGTGACTTCTTGTCCTCAATTCTTATTGTTTTGTAAATTTAGCTCCCACCCTAAAGATGCCTATTTTGAGTAGGTTAGGAGGATTGATGTAGAAGATTAATTTTTGAACTAGAATTGTTGTTTGGGGACTTACATTATGCCGATTACTGTTGTTTAAGATAAGGATTAACATGGTTTCTACTTTGAACTTTCATGTATAAAATGTGGTGGATACAGAAGACTAGAACGGTCTTGGAAAGGCTACTCTCAGGGTTCTCCAGAATCACCAGCCTTCTGACAAAGTTTGATGGACCTATCCAGGTCTCCGCATATGGGCTGACAGTGACAGGCGGCCAGATCCTCTTCATCACCGGGTAGTAGAACTCAGGGTTGCACGTGCGTGCCATTGGCCCAGAACTTCATTTCTTATGATTTAATAGTTGTGTACCTTCAGCCACCCTTTTATGAGTCTTCTCCTTTTCATGGTTGATGGTGATGTTCACATTGACTTGATTTTGTCAGTATCAGCCAGCAAGGAAAGATAAGAGGAAGTTGAATCTATGTCATGATTCACGGGCAGCCCAGCTCATACAGATGGCCTCGGGCCCTGCACTCTCACATTTGTTGGTGAATGAGACTGAAACATAAAATTGTTTCAGTTTGACTTGCCATGGCGCATCTGTGACCCTCTCCCCTCTGAGGATACACACATAGACTTTTACCACTTAGGCTGTTTTTGATGGTTCATGGTGAACCACATAGATTTCAAAAATTATTGTTGGCTGGGCAAGGTGGTTCACGCCTGGAATCCTAGCACTCTGGGAGGCTGAAGTGGGTAGATTGCCTGAGCTCACAGGTTTGAAACCAGCCTGAGCAACAGTGAGACCCTGTCTCTAAAAATAGCTGGGCACCTGTAGTCCCAGCTAGTTGGGAGGCTAAAGCAGGAGAATGGCTTGAGTCCAAGAGTTCGAGGTTGCTGTGAGCTGTGACGCCACAGCACTCTACCGAGGGTGAAAGTGAGATTCTGCCTCAAAAAAAAACAAAAAAAAAAAGTGTTGTATATGCAAAGAAAAATAGTGCTTTATTTTGCAACTTCTAAAGTTTTATAGTGTTGATATAATAATCTTGAACACACATCAAATTTTTCTATTTCCCCACCCCAAAAAACCTATCCTTATGAACCCCAAAGCTATATTTTGTTTAATTATATATTTTCCAAGGGTTTTCACAGCAAGTGAAAGTGTAATTTGTTTCATACAATTTAAAACATAAGGGATCGTTACAGCTCCATCGTGTCACTACGTCACTCCTTCAGCAATGCCTTGTCACTCTTGCTGGGGACAGAAATATCTGTTCAAGTTTCAAAGGATTTTGTAGGAGAGAAATTCAGTTTTTGCTTGTGATAGGAGTCTTCTAAAATATTTAGAGAATATTTTAGAAATGCATTTACATCTGTATTATTTCCCGCAAGCAAGGGAAAAGAAAATGTTTGCTGGACCTTTTCTTTATCTTACTGTCAGAGAGAAATCAGAATTCTCGCACTAAGAAGTGTAAATTAGTATGGAAATGTACATAGGCCTATTAAAATTTTCTGGGGATTCATGAATTGGCTGAAAACAAAAATTTCGAATTATAGGTAGTTCAGAGATAGATAGTTTGTGATGCTTGGGAATTTTCTCTGGCTTTACAAATTCAGAATATTGGAGTTCTTTACAAAATCACCTTAATTTCTTTTTCTCCCCACTTCCCCCCACTTCCCCGCACTTCCCCCCACTTCCTTTTCTTGTTTTCTCTCTCTCTTCCTTCCTGACTTCCTCTTTCTATCTTTCTCCCCAAGAATGAACTGTAATTTTAATGACCGTAGGTAAAAAGTGACCGTTTTGCAGCATTAAGGACCCTCAATTGTTGGGAATTAAAATAGTGGGAGGAGAAAGTACCAGAATTATCCACAGGAAACATTACGTAGAACCTTAATTTGGTGTTTGACAGCTGTTCATATATAGTCCATAAAAAAGCATCCAAATAGAAATATATAACTTTACCCAGCATACAGGGTAGATTGAACAAAATGTATTTGGTAAATAACTACTTGGTTATCAATATTGTTCTGATGTACCTCGTGCATTCAGAATGTAGATAAGACATAATCCTTGCTGTGTCCAGAAACTACATTGTAGTTTTTCAAAAATCACAGTGGTAGAACATACGCATAAAGGCACAACAGACTCTTGGCAATCTTGCCTATAAATTACTCCCAATTTAATTCATCCACTTATTCTTTTCTTCTCATTCTTTACCATATATTTATTTATTTTAATGTCTTTCATTATCTTGATAATACTACAGTTTTGTGTATTTTCTTCGGAGCATGCTAATAGGTGTGTATTTATTTTATGAGCTTTAATTTTATTTCGGGGGGGAGGAAATGGAAACATTTGATTGGTGTTCAAGATTATGACTTCGACATTATAAAACTTTAGAAGATGCAAAGTAAAGCACTATTTTTCTTTGCATATACAAGAGTGATTTTCTAAAAGCTATGCCTGAGTTCACTGAGACGTGTAGTACCAAAGAGAAGTCTGGTTCACTGGGAACCATAAAAAATAGCATAAGTGGTAAAATTCCATGTCTATATCCTCCAAGGGGACAAAAAATGCTAATGTTTTTTAATGGCTTTCTCTTTGATGGCTTTTTGACGACATGTAATAAAAAATCGAAGCTCTTGGTGAGATATTGGCCCATGCTGGCCAGGCCAGAAATGCACCAAGTTTTTCTTTTCTTTTCCTTTTTTTTTGGGGGGGGGAGGGTGATCAAAGAAGCAAAATCAGGGATTGGAAAGCAAAATTAAAGCCCATAAAATAAAAAGACAATAACAGAGCAGAATTAAACCAGTATTTGCAATATTTATTTACTAGCTTTCAGGTAACCTTGTTTTAATTTTATCCTTTTCATATTCATTTGAAAATTTATTTTATTCCCATTTCACTGAACTATATTCAAAGAAATACTAAATAACTAGTGCCAGGTAAAGGAACAATTAAACAACAAAATCAGGATTCTAATTTCAGCGTATCTCCAGTCTTTATTTCTCCAAATTTTTGTTGTTCAATTGAACCTTGAAGTATAGAGTTACCTAGAATCTTACATGGACAGCAGGTGAAATAAAAACCCCTCTCTTTTAAAACTGGAATGAGACGAATACCCCATTTTTGAGACTTGATCAGATAGGGCTTCATAAATATTAATTCTGCTGTGTCTGAGACTTGCAGAAAGAGACACAGTGGTGAGATATGAATCAAGAATAGAAATGGATGTGAAGGCATAAGAACGGGAGAGACGGGCCCTTAGCAAAGAGCCGACTAAAGGTGGAGACGATGAGCCAAGGATGGGTTCAGATTTCTAATTTTGGAAATTATAGAGAAATTTTTTTAAAGGAACAGGAATGACTACAAATTTTTACATGTGTTGTAAGTCATTATTTTTCTTTGCGTCTTCCTGAAGATTTAATAAATTCCATTGTACGGATTTTTTTGCTTCCTTTGGAAAACAAAGGGAATTTCTATTTTTAATTTCTTAGTTGCCAAATTTCAGGAGAGATACACCGGGGAGAGTAAACAGTCCTATAAAGTAGCGAAGGAGTGAATAGAAAGTCAGAGCCATGGGAGGCAGAAGAATTACAGCCCAAAAGGATTCTCAGGGATTGGTGAGAAGTGATTTTGTTTTCTACAAAAGGTGAAATTGTGTTGGGAGCAAATATTTTTTAGGATCTCAAGGATAAGAGAGATTTCTGATTCTGATGTCTCGGTGGTCAGATAGCTGGGTATATAGACAGATATACACACATATACACATACATGTGTGTGATAGATACATACAAATGCATTATACGTATACATATATACGTGTACACACACACAGGGTATCCATAAAGTGCATGTGCAATTTAAATCGGACACCCTGAATGTATACTTGGCTTTAAGTCCGATGGCCTTCTATACACTTAAGTCATCTAAGTCATTCGTATTTCACAGACCACACATGTCTATAATTAAATATCAGGAATAATATTTGCAAATAATATTTCTTAGTACTTTACTACTCATACTACTTTAGAATTTAATTCACTATTAAATTTCTCCAAAAAAGTTTTGAAAATCTGCCAAGGAGTCTTGGTTCGCTATGGTTCGCTATGGATGGAAAATCCTTATCCATCCCTGGTATCTTCTATCATTTTGCCCAATGTCAAAGTCACTTTGATGTCTTTAGCCCATGGGGACACTGTCCCTGCAAGCAACTGTGGGTGATAACCAAGCTGAACGAGTTGCTTTTGTATTTCTGCTGATGTTGGGTTTCTGACTGCCTATCAGCAACATTGAATATTTGACATCACTCCTACCCAAGTCACTCCTGCTCTTAGGAAAATGCTTATCATCCAAATGATTAGCATTTAACACGTAGATCTCTCATTTTCCCAAGGGCCTTATAGCAAAACATAATTATTTCCTATTTAAAAATGTGCTTTCTTGTCATCTGAGAACTTGGTTATCTGAGGGTTTATGTGCCTGAGTAAAATTTTGTCCTCAGGCACATAAACCCTCAGACCATCCTTGGAGTGGTCCTCAAATGAATTAGCAGACAAATCTGCTCCTTGCAACTAGTGATCTTAGCTGATGGTCTTATGAAAAAAAAAAAGTGTGCACTTCACGCGCATAGTTTCCCTGGAGGATCATTCATTATGTCTCTAGGGAGATGCATGGTGAGATGTCTGCTAATAAATTCCCAGAGAGTCTTGAGTCGCGGGGATAACCACAGTTCTCTGAAAACAAAATGCAACAAACCAGCAATTTGTGTGAAAAGAAGCTACAATGTCCTGAGGCACTTAATCGGAGCTTCAGGGTGGAGAGGAGGTGACAGTGTGAACAACTGGGGTCTCGCGTTCTCCTCCCTTCTTCACTCACGGTTCGTGTCACAATTTTTGTTAAACACGAAATTATATTTATTTTGTTTCACACCAAGTTTATTTCGCTGTGATGAAACACAATGGCATAAGGCATACCCGTATTCAACTGTACGTTTAACCAATTACAACTTTGACGTATTTAACACCTTAGTCCTTTGGAAGTACAAAATTATGTGACATCAAAATGAATTAAACATTTCAAAATCTAAGATCGTGCTACCTACGGCGGCAAGTTCTTGCCAAGTATGTTGGATAAGCTACTGTCACTTTATGTAATAGGAAGTAAAATGATTAAATATCATTAAATAGGTTAGTTAAAATTGTTTCACAAGAACTTTGACACAGAAAGAATGTCTAGAGTAGCAGGGAGGGAAGGAGGTCGTACTTCTCTCATCTCTTAGATCACTGATTTTATTTTGAGTATTACACTATTTCTGTGCCATCACTTCTTACACACTGCTCTTCCATATATAGCAGCAAGGTACTAAAAAGGTCTGCTCAAAGATGATAAGTAAAACTGTTAAGTATTGAGTGAATAATATATATTAAGCAATACTTCACATTTGATGAATGTGAAAAATAATTTTTTGAGCATTAAATGATTTGGTACAGCATCTTGTGCATGCATCATGTGGTATTAATTAAAATCCACATTTTTTTTTTGACAGTGTCTCACTGTGTCAGCCTTAGTAGAGTGCCCGGGCATCACAGCTCACAGCAACCTCAAACTCTCAGGCTTAAGTGATTCTCTTGCCTCAGCCTCCCAGGTAGCTTGGACTACAGGCACCCACCACAATGTCTGGATATATTTTTTTTTGGTTGTTGTTGCAGTTATCATTGTTGTTTAGCTGGCCTGGGTTGGGCTGTGTTTGAACTTGCCAGCCTTGGTGTATGTGGCTGGTGCCCTACCCACTGAGCTACGGGCGCCACTTAAAATCTATCTTTTGAAGAAGAGAAAGAAGAGACTCAGAGAGTTATAGAAGGGGATGTCACACTCTCTGAACCTAAACTCTGGAATATCGCCATTGCATAGGGTGAAAAAGTGTTATCTTTTCCTTACCCGTTTCATGATCCATGGCTTGACACCCCAATAACCAAAGACAAATTAAGAAGAGAAAGCCATCACAAATTTGTTTAATCAAAGTTTTATTGGACAAGGGAGCCTTTAGGAAAATGTCATTTTTATGCTTCGGGTTTATTTCAGGTTCAGTGAAGAACGGGCAGCCACGTACGAATGTGACCCAAAGAATATGATGGGATGATAATGAGCTGGGGGACCAGGGCATGGCCTGTCCAGATTTTTCTAGTCTTTTCTGTGTAGCAGTCTTTCCCCCAGCATCCTGCCCCGGGTTAGGACCCCTTTTGAATGAGGACTTTATGACCTACCAAGGGGCGTAGGTCAGAGGGTCATCTTGCTGGGTTTATAACTTGCTATGTGAGAGAGGGGTTCGAATTTCTATGATCTGCTTTGGGAGAGAGATAAGGGAAGAAAAAAGGAGTGTGAGAATTCAGAGAGAACTTGCTTCTGAGGCCCTCCAAGCTCCTCCAGTTTCAAGTATTTCAAAGCACCATACTCTGGGTCACTGTGTTCTGCGCCCTGACACTGTGTGATTGCACAATCACTCAAGGCCATTGCCATGTTACCTTGAGCAAGTTACTGGCTATCTGTGCCTTCAATTTCCTTTCTGTAAAGTGGATTTTTAAAAAATCATTTATATCACGTAGAAAGTTTGGGAGATGAACTGACTTAATATGTATCAAGACTTAGAATAAGATTCTGCAATTTGAAACCACTCATTATCAGCTATTATTACTGTACACTTATAAACACTGATAGAAGTTTGTGGCATGTTTATCACATAGCCTTAATTTTTCTCCCCATTCTCCTCCCTCCCTCCCTTCCTTCTTCTCTTCCTTTCTTCCTTCCTTCTTATTTCTTTCAGATATACTCATATCCAAGATATTTCATTAATAATAACTACAACATCATTCCCCTCATTATATTGGCATTTCTATAGGTATGTGTTTTTTGCCTCCCCCATAAAAGTCTCATACAGTCACATCTTTGGAGAGTATGCCTTGGAGCAACTAACTTCCCATAAACTATTATTACCTGAAAGAGCCATTGTACAGTTTGCCATTTCATAGACAAGAGAGCCTTCATGATGCCCCAAACCACATGCAGGATTAGGCAATTCACAAATGGTGGCCCGGAGATCACTGGCAGAGATACCACGGTGAATCTGAATCCATTCACATTTTTTAAATTTTGAGACAGTCTCATTATGTCACCCTCAGTAGAGTGCTGTAGCGTCACAGCTTACAGCAACCTCAAATTCTTGGGCTTAAGAGATTCTCTTGCTTCAGCCTCCCACATAGCTGGGACTATAGGCACCCACCACAACGCCCGGCTTTTTTTTTTTTTTTTGCATCTGTTATTGTTGTTTAGCTGGCCCAGGTGAGGTTTGAACCTGCCACCGTTGGTGCATGTGATTGGTGCCATAACCACTGTGCTACAGTCACTGAGCCCATTCACATTTTTTTAAGGTATGACAGATGAATCTTGCTTATTTTATTAAAGTGTAAATATATTGAAATTCAGGAAAATGTCTTATTCTTGTCTATGTCTTCAGAGATGATAACACAGTATAGCATGAAATCAACTGTATATATATTTTATATGTTAGCTGTATAATTTATTAATATATCACAAATACAGAGGTATGTTTGATCTACATCTGGTATATAGACATGTGTGTGCCCAGTGTATGTACTTATATGTATATGTACATGTACCTATGTATGTGTGTGCTCAGTGTATGTACATATATGTATATGTGCGTGTACCTATGTATGTGTGTGCCCAGTGTATGTACATATATGTATATGTGCGTGTACATATGTATGTGTGTGCCCAGTGTATGTACATATATGTATATGTACGTGTACCTATGTATGTGTGTGCCCAGTGTATGTACATGTATGTATATGTGCGTGTACCTATGTATGCCCAGTGTATGTACATATATGTATATGTACGTGTACCTATGTATGCCCAGTGTATGTACATATATGTATATGTATGTGTACCTATGTATG